>NC_079445.1:18831787-18994287 GCF_903798145.1 Danio aesculapii
CAGCCAACATACATCAGTCACTACCCCCCACCCCCCCTCTCACCCCCTGTTTCTCTGTTTCTCAGCCTGTCACTGGTATGGATGTTATGACACTGATCAGCTCCACAACAGCACTTCCATACGTCTCGCTCCAGTGCCACTCGTCATGCCAATCCTGCCAAACAACCTGCATAGCCGGGGAGGCGGTGGAGCGATCACACCATGGCATGAACCCAAGAAATATGCACATTTTCATTATCCCTACAGGGGAAATGAATTCATTTAAAGTCTATTAAGAACTCAAAGAAATGTAAAGCACTGTCACAAAGCAACAACAAAAAAAAGGGTTTCAGCACCTCTTCATCATGTTTTAAAGAGCATGAACGTGATCGAAACGCTCCCTGCTATATCTGGATGCTGAGAATATCAGGTGCTAATAAGTCTTATGTTTAGCTTTCACAGAATTATTTGGAAATCTCCAAAAATGTGTGACAAAAACTTGCTGCTTACATACATAATTGCCTTTGTATTGAGCCTTTTATGCTGTATGTATTAAAAATGATGTATATATAACTTAAAAAAAAACAAGAATACAAATAAATTGGACCTGTTCCCTAAGGCAAGTGACCGCTGCTTCATTATTATTCATTTCTTTCCATCTGTCTCCTAGCTTCATTGTTTTGGGAGCCGTTTCAAGGGGTTTAACAACAAGCATTTGCGATTATTATTTCCTAGCAGCACTGAGAATATTAATCCATTCCTAGATACTGTAGCATTATTGTGTCCATATTTTAAATAAAGCTTTCTTTGTCTGCCTTTTTCTGTGCACAAAAAAAATAAATAAATGAAATTGCCCATAGTGAAAAACAGCAGAAATTATATGGAAGGGGTTGTAAATATAGTCCTTTGGATGACACAGACACTACTATTCCCTTACTGCCACTGGCTTGCATGGTTCGGGATCTGTAGAGCTGCGCATCGTTGGATTTGCTCTTCAGTATTTGGACTCTCAGTAGTGATTATTAAACCACACTGAACTGAGCTCAACTGAACTGAACTTAAACACTACAAACTGAACTACACTGTTCCCATTTACTGTTACCTTTTATGTGAAGCTGCTTTGACACAATCTACATTGTATAAGCGCTATACAAATAAAGGTGAATTGAATTGAAAAAATACTGAGAACTAGACATTTAAATGTCTTCACATCAGCTTAAATTATATACATATGCATATGTATATTCGGATTGATTTACTTAGGGATAGGCTGATCAAAAAACTCTTAATCAGAGTATTGTCTTAATCGTATTGAAATCGGATTACTTGTGTCTATGTAAATGTTCTCAATTTCAATATGTCATTCAACACTATTTCTATTCAACCATCAGTTATTTCACAATGCAGCTGCTACAAAAACTATGTATGTAAAATTGCAAGCCTAATATATTAGTTTTACATTAATTTAACTATATATGAATTATTAAATATCATGAATTATTAGCCCCCCTGTATATTTCCCCTAATTTTATTCAACACATTTCTAAACATAATAGTTTTAATAACTCATTTCTAATAACTGATTTATTTTATCTTTGTCATGATGACAGTAAATAATATTCGACTAGATGCTTTTCAGGACACCAGTATTCAGCTTAAAGTGCAATTTAAAGGCTTAAGTAGGTTCATTTGGTTAATGAATCAAATCATTGTATACTGACAGTTTGTTTTGTCAAAAAATATATGGCTAAAATAAAACAAAGGGGCTAATAATTTTATATGGTTACTGTTTATATATATATATATATATATATATATATATATATATATATATATATATATATATATAAAACACTAACCATAACTAAACAAAAAACAAAACAAAATAAAAAAAGCTTGTGCTTCATCCCACTCCATTTTCGACCATGTTGAAATTTATTTTTTGTTAAAGATATTTTTTGTATGATATTTCTGTGTGAAAATAATCAAATCAATTCAAAACAAATTCTCTCAGCAAATTAAAGGTGAATATCTGAGGGTTCTAACAGAAACATGTCCATATCACATAAGCTTGATAGAACTCTCTTCATCCAGCCAGAGTCCATTGTTTGTTGGATTCCCAAACCAACAACCACAACTCAGAGGCCTCTTTCTTTGTTTACAGGTAAGTAAACATAGTAAGACAGAGTGAGTACGTGTGCCTCCATATTTCAAATTAACTCTCAGCAATACAGTCTGGTCACAGCAACCCGAAACAGAGGAGGTCTGTCAGAATGCAGAGCGTGTGCTGCCCTCTCCAGCATCCAGACTCCTCCTGACGAGGAGCAAAAATCCCTTTTCAACGGTAGCGTTTTTATCTCACGCTCGGCTTCTCCTGTGTCATGATTGATGCAAGATGCTTCTAGCCAAGTACTCATTGTTTTTAAGACCACATACCTGAGTTATGAATGTTGCATAAGTTGTGTGGAAGCTAAATATGAAATTCAAGGAGAGCGAATTTGCTTGCGGAGAGAATGGAGGCTGGACACATGCGCATTCAATATTAATCTTCTATTTGTGGGGAAACACAGAGGGATGAGTGCTGGAGAGAAGAACAGACGTCTGTGAAAGGACTTATTTAGGTGAGACAATTCAGGAGAAAACTAGGCTTTTTTATGTACCTGTCAATTTTGAAGATTTAGGGCTCTTTGGGTTTTCATGAAGTGTTTTTTTTTTCCTTTTTGCAGTCAAATGTAAATACAGTTAAAGTCAGAATTATTAGCCCCCTTGAATTATTAGCCCCATGTTTATTTTTTTCCTCAATTTCTGTTTAACAGAGAGAAGATTTTTTCAACACATAATATTTCTAAACATAATAGTTTTAATAACTCATTTCTAATAACTGATTTATTTTATCTTTGCCATGATGACAGTAAATAATATTTGACTAGATATTTTTCAAGACACTTCTATACAGCTTAAAGTGACATTTAAAGGCTTATCTAGGTTAATCAGGTTAACTAGGCAGGTTAGGGTAATTAGGCAAGTTATTGTATGGCGATGGTTTGTTCTGTAGACTATCAAAACAAAATATAGCTTAAAGGGGCAAATAATTTTGCCCCTAAAATGGTTTTTAAAACATTAAAAACTGCTTTTATTCTAGCTGAAATAAAACAAATAAGACTTTCTCCAGAAGAAAAAATATTACCATACATACTGTGAAAAAATTCCTGGCTCTGTTAAACATCATTTGGGAAATATTTAAAAAAAGAAAAAAAATTCTAAGGGGGGCTAATAATTCTGACTTCAACTGTAAATAATCTAAAAAATTATTTTAAGTATTTCTTTTATCACATTTGTATTTGCAGATTTCAATTACAATGCATATTTTAAAACTAAAAAAGTCTTTTTTAGCTCATGGCAATTCAGAACATTTTGGTTTAGTGTCCAATTTGTATTAATCTAAACGTTTTCATTCATACATTCTAGTAGTTTTCTCATCCTCCATTGAGGGATAGGGTTAAGGACATACCTGCCAACACTCCTGTTTTTCCCCTTTTCAGACCCATGTCCCACCACCCTCCCGTTTTGTTATTTCTTGCGGAAAACATGTTTTTTGGTACAGTCTGTAACACCCCCGGGTCGCCAACTTTGGTTTAGTATCTGATCCCAGCGGCCGCCCAAAACACGCTCCATAGTAGAGTTACTAACCTGGTTCTCAACAGTGTTATTCAGACACCTCACATCCGAACAACCCCCAATGAATTGTCAGAATTAGTTAGAATTAGCCACTTTCTCTGTGAGATTGAGCTGAAACTGATCTAAAAATCTCTAATTCTGCAGCACTTACTGTACAAATACCAAACATTTCAGTTTTATTCATATCTGTAGTCAAGGGTTTTACAGAAAGATGTGTTTTTACTGTACATCATTTGCCTGTGTACAACATTCATTCGTTCATTTTCCTTCGGCTTACTCTCTTACTTATCAGGGGTCTGAACCACAGCGGAATGAGCCGCCAACTAATCCAGCATATGTTTTATGAAGCGGACGCCCTTCTAGAAACACACATACACTCTCATATTCAAACACACAGCCAATTTCACAACTCAGTTCACCTGTGACACATGTCTTTGGACTGTGGGGGAAACTGGAGCACCCAAAGGAAACACAAGTGAACATGGGGAGAACATGTAAACTCAACACAGAAACGCCAACTGATCGGGACTCGACACAGCAACATTCTTGCTGAGAGGCGACAGTGCTAATCACTGAGCCACCATGCCACCTCTTGTATTGTGTATTGTACAACATGCTATTCTGCAGTTTTATTTGATATATTTTCTGGCTCTACACAGTATTTTCAAGTGAATTATATAAGAAAAGAAATTCCCTTAAATACCCTCTGTAAAAATCTTTATGCCTCTATTATGCCAAAAAAGTAACAAAAAATAAATACATAAAAAGGGAACAAAAACATTTTAAACAGATTCCATTCAATGTTCAGATTGTTTTGTGTTACAAATGTATGCAAATTAGCATATGTTGTTACCATCAATTGCATATTTAAACATAACATTTCAGAAAACTTGTAATACAAAAAAATACTTTGCAATTCTTAATAAACTCCATTACTGGAGAAGTATGATGATTTCTTTTCCCCTGCAGTTTGTGTTGCCCTAAAAGAGCAGATGTGCATCTGTGCCGCTATTTCTTTCTTTCACCACAAAAATTGTTGGCCAAACATTTCTCTGGGAAAAGCATCAACTAAAAGGACAAGCCAAACAAATCCATCTTATTGATGGCGTGTACAGAGGGAATATCTGCTGTGACAGTCCCTCTCGCTGCTGTTTATATGGAGGAGAGATTTATCAATATAACATGCACTGTGCTGTTAGCTGACAAAGTGTGAAAGTCCCTCAGCCCTGAACCCGATGAGCAGGGAATTCTGGGAGAATGAGGGCGAGGATCTTAAACAGACTCTTGCTTTCACTGAACTGTGAATGGAAGGAAAGGAGAACAGAAACTGAAACTGAGGAGTAGAAAAGGCAAAGTGTTCCAAGACTTTCAAGAAAACTCAAAGTTGAAAATGATAGGGGAAAAATGTCATTATCAGCGCGATTCACTTCTCTTTCTCACTCTTTATGTTACTTACTGCAGCACAGCCAAACAAGTAAATAAAACCACACATACAAGACCATTTAAGAATATATTACTACTATTACTACATTTATAAGCATGTCAAAACTAAAATAAAACATGCATTGATCTGTTAATTTTAAAGTGAAAATTTTTTTAAACAGCAGTAGAAAAGTTTCCTTAAAACATGACTACTAATAATAAACGTCATAGCAAATGAAAAGCATAAACAAATATGTGCCTCAACATAAATTGTTGCAAAATTGTTGCTCCAGGTACTTTTCTTTGTACATTTCAGATGGCAAATCCACTAGAGGGCGCTGTCTACATTTTTACGAATACGAAATACATTACTTATGGTATGTTTTGTTGTACGTGTCAGATACATGTTCTTCTTGCATACGTCCACGAGTAGTTGGCACTGATACAGATCACCTAGACCAGAAAACCACTGACCTAAACCATTCACTAAACTCAGCCATGTAAGAGAAAATCACACTGCGATCGCATAGTTTTGTCTTGATTTTACATCGCTCATCTCTTTTATAAACCGAATTCTCTGGACTCAAACCCAAAAGTTTTGCATCATAAGTACAAAACCTCACAAAGTGAGCTACTGAGCAAACTGACCACACCATAAAAGTTATCTATATGGAAAAGATATGTGATGCAAACATGTTCAATTTCAAATCAAATATGTTTACACACTGTTAAGGTGGTTGGTGGATGTTATTTGGTGTTTTGTAAAGAACTGCACAAAAATAATTCTTTAATTGTCAATATTATGTCCCGGTAAATAGCATTATTCTTAACAAACAAAAGTTATTGGCATCATACTGCAATGTAGCATTCATTAAACCTAGAAAATGCTGTCAAATTTATGTTTTTGTGGTTTCTGACACCAAGCATTCTGAATATTAAAGTGTTAAAAAACACTACTACAGCTACTATGAGTTACCTTTCTAACACATTAAACTAATGAGCAAAAAATCTGTAGTCAAAAAAATGTTTGCGAAAAAAAAAGACAAAAGCAGTGTTATTAACTTTTTAAAATCCATCAGCAAACGTTTAATGTAACTTAAAATACTTCAAATTCAATCACAACACTGTATTAAATTAAGTCTTAAAGACAAACAAGCTCTTAAAAATCAGCCTGTTTTATTCTAAACTTCAAAGAGCATCTACTGTACTGTTCTTTAGAGAACCACTGCTAACATTACAGTACATGCGGACACCAAGAAGAGAGAGAGAAGAAAAAAAGCATGCTATGACCCATTTAAGACAACATGACAGAGCATGTCAAGACGTCGCCCAGCACCTCAGCTGAGTGAAATTCAGCAGCTTCATGAGTGGAGGACTCAACTTCACTGGCTGCTTAATGGAGGTGAACAGCAGTCATGAGGGACACTCTCAGTCCCTTACACTATGGTACTGCATGTGAGCGTAAGGGATTACTGTAGGCTTTACCCTCTCCTCAGGTTATGTTTACACGACAATGATGTATCCAAACATTGAAAGTTTTCCTTTTGCACCTATCTGCGGAAACCTCCAAAATCCCTGTATTATGAATGCCAGGCCAGTTTTTGGCTCTGGCATCTTGTTAGTAAACAGTACCTGTTAGGGAAGTGATGATGGGTCGTTGGCGGCTCTACGCTTGTGTTTTATGAGATATTCCAGTTTTGCGCATAAGTTTAATTCACAATATTGGATGGAAACAAAGCTATTGTTGTGTATGTTTGTTTACGCCTGTGACATTATCATTTTCAAACGTTTTGTATTTTAGTGATTACACAAACACAACAGAAGCATCATTTTCAAATTTATGCATTTCAGTCCCAAAAACATAATTGTCATGTAAATGAACAGGCAAAATGTTGTGTAAATGACCCCTTGGACTGCTTGAGTGGACTCTTCAGAAAACTTCAGAAGAGTAAGAGTGTGAGTGTATTAGTGAATTTGTAACTTGAATTATGTTCAGAGCTCCGTAGTTTAAAATAGGCTGACAGTCAGTTAAACTGTAGTATAAGATAACACACACAGCTGCCTAAATAAATAGGCTATAAAATACACAGTTGATCACTTAGGCCTATTAAAATATTATAAAAAAAACTTTAATTGTGCTTTAATTTTAGACAGTTATTTAAGATTTTTTAGTTACAAAAAAAAATTTTGTTAGCTTACTAGAGAAATTCTATGTCGGTGCGGGATCTGAGCGGTATTGGTTTACTGACAAGTGCGAGCGGAAATGTTAATCGAGCGCTTGCTTTGGGCATTAGCATCTGAATAGAGCGCATGACCATGGAGCGGAATGCACGCCGCTTAGTTCCGCTCACATGCTCTGGCTGCTACAGTATTTCAGTTCAGTATGTTCACTACGTTACATAACTGCCCCCTGCTGGTCATGTATTTTTTGTGTTAGACCATTTTGTGCTGTGCCGCGCAGTACTGCAGCACTGTGTGTGGTCACGTTCATTCACTCGCACATTCTCAGTAGCAACATCTGTAAGTCTCAATTTCCAAGTCCAACTGTTCTATCAGACGCCAAAAGCAAACAATAACATTGTATTAATATACACTGAGGGTGTGCAGTGATACTACTGAAAACCATGATCATAACGTTAAAATCCATGCCTATTCAGACAGTGAGTCATCTTTTTTTAACTGTAAAATATAGCTATCTTCGATGCAGCAAGTGAACACTGTTTAGTCATATAACACAATAACAAGATTCCATAACTATAGTGTACCTGTCACAATCACCAGTGATCCAGGCTTGTAGATTGCTGGCAATCATTCACTTTCACTCGAATTACAATTCTGTCACCATATGGACTACAAACCCTGTCATGCACCTCATTCACACCTGTTCCAGTTTTCTGTTGATTACACACACACACACACACACACACACACAGCTGGGAGCTGCTCAAGGACTGATTTGATGGACTATAAAGACAGCACACGCACAGACACATCTTTGCTGAGTCTTTTTCACAGTTATTGTAACATTATTAAGCGTTAATCCTATCTAGTCATTCCATGCTTGATCCTTGTCTGGTTTTTCTGTTATTGATTCTTTGCCAGCTGTACTGACCACTCGCCTTTTTTTTACTACATATTGGAACATCCCTTTTCTTTTACCATTTACTGTAAAACCTAGACTTAATAAACTGCATGTGTATCCTCACTTCTGTTGTCACCCAACTCTTCCTGGTAACAGAACCGAACAGATGCTTTAAACTGAAAATTCACCTACCCTATAACTAAAACCCTCATCTAATTCATTCATTCATTTTCTTTTCGGCTTATTCCTTTAATTAATCAGGGGTCGCCACAGTGGAATGAACCCCTCCTCTAATACTCTAATATATATTTTTAAGTATTATTGTGATATTAAGCAAGCCTTTTTGAACAATTACTTAACTTATTTTAAGCATGCACTATATCCCCTTGCTCTTTTTTCACATAGAAAACGTGTACATAAACTATAGGGATTTGTGTATCCTCATCACACAGAAATGTATTCAGACTACAATCAGGCTAAGGGGGAATTAAGGCCACAAAGACATGATTCTTGATCTTGTGAATCTTATTAAAACAAACAAGCTCATGCAAATTGCATCAGGCCTGTTTTAGTGCATTACCAGAGTGTGTATAATGCATGAACTCATGGATAATACACATCACTTTCGGCACACTACACTAATAATGCACAAATGACAGATGCAATTAATTTAGAAGAAGCGAAAACAGCTGCAACCAAAATTAGAAATATTTAGGCATTTTTGGGTCAGTTTGTTTGACAAGTGTTTTGTTTTTTATGTGCTGAAGAAAGGGGTGACAACACTTGTCATAATGCAAGTTAAAGAAATGGGATGTGAAAAAGGAATGATCTAAATAAGCTGTCATACAAAAAGAAACTCTGAGGTTGCTGAGGACAGCGTGTTGAGCTAATAAAAACTACACTATTAAAATAGACTGCAAAAGTTGATGGAATGGTTAGTGTATGAGCTTCAAATATCCTGTGCATCTTTGGGCTGACAACAGTTCGACATCTGACGTTCAAGATTTAAGTCCCCTAAAATCAAAATGAAAGTTTTTTGGAGGGTGTTGAACAAGAATATGGTCAAGTTTTCTATAAGTTCTATAAGAGTTTACACGTTTAAATTTGTAATATTCAAGCATTCAAAGCATACTGTAGTTTCTTACTTGTACAAATAAGAATTAATGACTTTTTAAATTTATTTTATTGCAAATTTCCATCAGAGTTTCTAACCAATCAAATACTTTCTAGTATCAGAAGTAGAGCTGCACGATATTGAAAAAATCTAGCATTGCGATATGTTTATTTTGCAATATATATTGTGATATGAATACAATTTCACCAGATGACCTAATATCTCTATTTGGAAAGAATTTATAGTGCATCTCCGTAAAATCTATTAAATATTCTACAAATTTTTTTGGGGTCCCTGACACATTTTCGTTATTTGCAGTGCATTTCTGTATTTGCATGTGTTGTGAGTACTGATATGAGTACTGATATGAGTACTGATGTGAGTACTGATATTTCCAGAGTCTAACAGTATTCAAGTACAGTAATTGAATGATCAAGATAAAAATAATTGGTAACACTTTATTTTGATGGTCCATTTGAGTATTAGTAGACGGTCTGCCTAATATCTGTTGATACAGACATTTAACTGACTAGTAACTTTGCAAGTACATGTCAACTTACACTAACCCTACCCCTAACCCCAACTTAACAGTCCACTTATAATCTAATGAGAATTAGTTGCAATGTAACTTAAATTCAACAAACGGACCATCAAAATAAAGTGTTACCAAATAATTTAATAAAATGAATCATTGTTAAAATCACAAATGGTACAGTTTCTTATGCCTGAATGCTTTTTAAAAATCATTATACAATTCCGGACATCAAAAACAGATGCAAATGATAAATTATAATACAAACTCAACATTGCATATATCCTGCTATGTGTCTATTGCAAAGTAACACATTACAATAACGATGCTGAAACGATATATTGTGCAGACCTAATCAGAAGCATCACACCCCTCCTAAAGCCTAAAGGCCAAAAATTGCTCACTTATTCATGTGTAACGGTGTGTTCATACCGATGATTTGTTTAACGAAACTTTTTTTTTGAAAATAGACTTATTTTACAACTTCCCCAGTTTTACTTTTTTTTTTATCTATTCATACAATCTTGAGTTTAGCTTAGCTTAGCTTAGCATAGATTATTAAATTGGATTAGACCATTAGCATCTCACTCAAATAGTTTTGTTAATTTTCCTATTTAACGCTGGTCTCTTCGATAAGAGGCTACCAAGACAGACAGAAAATAAAACATTGCTATTGTCTAGGACAGGAACTGTACTATAATATGCAGTGAAATTTCTTGATTTTTATAGTCAAGAATATTTCTAAAGACTTTTATAGTTCCTCGCCATATCAGCCTAGAAAACACAACCTTTCATTTTCTGTCAGTCTTAATAAACAATTTACAGTAACTACAGGAGAGTCAAGCTTTAAATAGGAAAATTACTCAAACTATAAAACAATTTTTGAATGAGATGCTAATGGTCTAATCCAATTCAATGGTCAATGCTAAACTAAGCAACAAGTGCTCCCGCCAGAACCAAAGACAGGCTGAATGGATTAAAAATGGTTAATTTCAACTTTTTCTATACAGTGAATCGCTCACATCAAACTAAATAGTGGATGCATAATTCAGACAGTGTAAATATGATTTTCATTGGGGTGAATAAAGTTTGATTAAATTGATGCTATTATCATGCGAGTCATCGCACTGTGTGCACATCAGCCCAAATTCGACACAAAACCAAAATCATATTTGACTTATTTGATTTATACACTCAAAGCTGTATTTTAAAGCAGAGAAGTGAACAAATATACACAGAATTACTGTGACTGTCATGAGTCAGATGTGGTTTAATATATCTGATATAAACTAAACGCTGTTGGTTATTTTTTTAAAAGGAGAAGACAAATATAGCTATAGTATAGCTCTGTATACTATACGTCACACATCTAACAAAGTCATACATTTCACGGCACTTCAGGGGACCATTAAGTGTCAAAAACAGATTTCTATCCCCCACTGATCAGAACAGATTAAGCACACTTGCATGTTAAACCATGGCAGTTACATCAACCTGCATGCTTCACCCATTTTCTGTCTTCAGATATTTCATCAGAAATTAAGGCATCTGCTTGATCTTCTCAGGGACAGAGCATATGTGTGTGTGTAACCTTGAGACATGGCTCTTAGGAAAGTGTTACTCATTAAAATGACACCATACAGCACACTTTTCTTTTAGTCCAGTGATTTTGTGTTTTTGTTTAAACATACAGCTAGTAAATCAATAAATGTTTAAATATATACAGACATAATTTAAAAATACATCTGAAAAATGCATAACCAGGTGGTGTGCGTAATTTGTAGACAATATACCAGAATTTGTGTAATATAGAATAGTATTAAGCATAGATCTTGTTTGGTTTTCAATGTGCACAAGGATTACATAAATAATAATTGCATTTCTAACATTGTTTTACTGTATGTTTTTAAGATTTCTCTCTAATTATCTTTAATTAATAATCATAATATACTTTCTGAATCAGTCAGACCATACTCTTCTTAAATATCTTTATATAAAGTTATAATGATATACGAAATGAAACACTTAATTCACATATTGATTAAAAAATATGAACCAAACAACCATTAAAGGGCCATGAAAGCCCCCTTTTTCGGTTCAAGTCTACCTCAGAATTAAAAAAAAAATGCTTTATGATGGTCGTGGAACACTGTGAGCAGGAGGAAGAGTGGACGTGGCCGGCAGAGCAGGGGAAAAAGAGGGGAGCGAACAACTGTCAGTTGTATCACAAAATGACACACAAACTGGGAGGAAAACCATGATTTTATAGTTTACAAAGTTAAAATGCAAAGAAATAAACAGTAAGTAATTTAATGCCCTGCTACATATGTTATGCGTAACCTCATATACACATAATCCCAGTTTGTTATATCATTATAAAGATAATCATGTTTATATAAACACTATAAATGAGGAGGACTTTTCTAAATGTCTAAATGGATAGGAGCAGTGCACCAGGTCTCTTGCCCTTTCAACCATTAGCCTTGCCGGTAATCTGGAAAATTTTAAACATAGGTGAAACAAACAGCATGAATAGGCGATGTGTCTGAATGGTAACACACTCAACTGATAAAAGACAAAGTCCACCATTCTCCAATTCACGTTCAGCTCTCCCGACAAAAATGCTAGCTGCAAACCAACAGCTTTGCTGTCTCGGCCCTGACAGTATCACATGGAAAAACATGCAACAAACCCTGTGGATCATGGAAACAAACACTTACAAGCCTTCATGAATGACTAAATACTGCGTGCCATGTGCAGACGCGGTCTCACCCAGTCATTGGGTCTCACAGCTTGGCAGGTCTGACTTGCTTTCCGAAAAGCACGTACTCTCAAGAATAATTAAGAAGCAGTGTCTTTCATAGGATAAGAAAACTCAGCTATGAATAATAATGAGAAAACGACGCGTCATTACTTCACTAGCAATGTCACCGATTTTGTTCCTACCCCAAAAATTATTTTAAACCCAGAAGATGAATTGACAAAAGATGAGGTGACAAAAGCACAAAATTATCCAGTTTTCCTCACAATTTAAGCTGACAGGTGCTAACATTGTCTTAACTGATACTCAACACACATCTGTTAAAATCTCTTAAAAAAAGCAAGTTACACTTTACATTAAGACTGTATTAGTAATGTTAGTCAATAACATGGAAAAACAATGATATGATACAGTTTTTATTCATCTTTGTTAATGTTAACTCACAGTCCATCAACGAATGTTAACAAGCAAAAATTGTAATTTTAATGATGCATATTAAACGTGGAATTATGATTACTAATAAATGCTGTATACATATTGTTTATTATTAGTTCATGGTAGTAAATACATTACCTAACGAAACCTTATTGCAAAGTGTGATCATATTATTAGTAACAATCTCCAACTCTGCTTCTGAAATCTTTGGTGTAGATGATGAGCACCTCTGACCTGGCCAAAGTCAACAGCAAGCACCAAGTCTTTGACAGACACCATCAGCTCACCTTGCTGGCCCAGGGCAGCAGGGGAACTCAGTCATATTATGGTTTGCTGACTCTCAGCGTGCCCTCATGAAAAAGACAGAGCTGGACTGGATAGTTGTGGCATGGAGCCACTGCTCGCTGGAGTACGATACGCAATTTTAGATGGTCTGTGAGCACTCAGTCTCTGTGTCCGCTGTCGGGGTCCTGAAAGGTCACCACGGCTGCATGGACATCGTGCTTTTGGAGCCGCCGCTGTGAATTGACTTTCATTCAGTTGGCTTGAAACAAACAAACGGTAGGTCTGGGGTGTCCAACTATAATGTCTTTCTCTGTGGTCAAAGTAGGGACAACAATTTCCACAAATTGCCATGAATGATCAACGTTTAAATTAACAATAAAAGAATTGATTAATCCTTAACCTTAACACTTAATCCTATCAATAATTTTTGATACACAGCCTTTTTTCTTCTTTATATTGCTATAAATACAAACATGGCTCTCTTCCTGCATCATCAATGTGACAGTATATATGTGTGTTTATATGTACAGAGTCCATTGAGGTTTCACAACAGAAAGTATTCAGTGTAGTCCCGTGTTTGAAAATGGGCTTCCATTAAGATTTGATGCTCAGAGCTATGCAAAGTCATTTTGTACTTCATTATAAAGTATGTTGTTTTTGCCTTAATAAAGGCATGCACCCCGAGGATATGTGAAAAATAAAAGTACAAATAAAAATGTCACTCGGAAACAACAAATGAATCAATTTGCTTATGTCTTTGTTGTTCTGTTTGTTGTAAACAATCGAATAGAGGAATACACAGGCAGACATATGTAAAGTTTAGATGTAAAAACTTTTAAAAAGTGTAAAAATGTCTTGAACACATTAGAATATATGCATTTAATTGGATATCATGGTGATTTAATTTTCAAAAAAATCATGATAGTGTAAGAATATATTTAAAAAAAATAAGATATGACCATAATTATGACCATAATATATTGTGTGTATATAGTGTAAATATTTTCTTTTAAAATTGGGATTTAAATATCATCTGAAAGATTAACAAATAAGGTTTCCACAAATGTATACTTTGTTACGGTAGGCCAATATTTAACCGAGATACTATTTGAAATCTTGAATCTGCAAGATAAAAAAGTAATTACGAATGGACATTTTTAGATTAAAAATTGAGTTTTGATAAATTTACAGTTAAAATTTACAAAGAAAATCTTCATCAAAAAAATCTTTAAATAATATTACAATGATTTTCGTCAAATTAGAAATTATTTTATTTATTTATTTATTTATACAGGGACAATGTACAACATGACATGTTGTGCCAGAGTTAGCTATGAAGCTAATTTCCATCTGCAGTCCCTGGGCAGGAAGTTGTAACGAATTTAACAGTAAAAAATAATACAATATACACTTACAGTACAATACATACAATACATCATTGTCAGTAAAATGAAATCAAATTAGTGGCTGCTTATCTGATTTTGTTCAATAAATCAATAAATTTGACTCATTCAATACAATTTTGGTTATTTTTCAAAAATGTACCTACATGTACGCAACATGAGACTGGCTTTGTTGTCCACACTCACATAAACAATGTCAGAAATTTGTCAGACACTGCATTTTCCTGCTCTATCGATGTACGTCTTAGGCCGATACATCTTCTACATAGCAGAATTACATTCGATACACAATTCTTTGCCTGATTGTGCTTAAACTCTCATCAGCCTTATGTTTTGTGCTTAATTAGTTGATGGTGCTGGGGTCTTGGTGTAAAATGTTGGTCAAAAAAGTCAGTTGGGACCTTTTTTCCAGACAGACCCTGCCCATGAAACCTTTAATCAGCAACATCTTTAAACAACTCTTCTTTTGTGTGAGAGTGGAGCATCAGTGTGTCTCTGGTCAAAACAATTTGAGAGAGATAGAGAAAAAAACAAAAAAGAAACAGACCCTTCAGACAGACACTACAAAATAACAGGCGTTTTTTTTCTGCCACAGCAGGACCTTTATCAGCTGCCATGGCTGAGGATTATAGTGGTGGCGGCACAGGCAGCACCGGCTCGCACAGAGAGGAGGATAAACAGAGGGAGAGAGTTGAGGGAGAAGTGAGTGTAGAGTCTGCGCTAAACAGAACTACTTTCAAAACAAATGATAGCATTACAATAAATTCATTTAAAACACATTTGCAGAATAAGCTGTACTGAACATTGTGCCAACGTGACTAATATGCTCTCTCTATTATGCTTGCCTAGTTTACTGTTGGTAACTAGGTCACCAATACTAGTCAGTCATTCTAAATACTTAATGGAAATTTTACTAAATTCACTTAATTCAATTTTTATTTTTAAAACCTTTGACAATATTTGCTTCACATTAGGATGGGAACCAGACTAGTAGTGTTACCAAAAGTTGGTCAGAACAGCTAGTTAACTCACTGTGCACTCTGGCTAAGATCTTTATGCTTTTGACACTTTCCTGTTATGTTAAAGGGCACATAGGTTACCCCTTTTTCCAGAATTAAGATAAGTCTTTTGTGTCCCCAGAATGTGTCTGTACAGTTTCAGCTCAAAACAACCATCAGAGTATTTGTTATAGCTGTCAGAAGAGTCTGTATTATAGCTGGTAAAACTTTGTTGCTGTTTTTTTGTACTGGGCCTTTAAGGCTAGTCCTCCCCGCCCACCGTTCCCACGTGCCTGTTACCAACATGCCTCAATCGCCACCCTAAGCTCCCTCAGGAAGCAGGTCTCACGTCGCTTTTGTGAGTAATACTACAGTAAGAACCAGTTGGAGTTGCAACCATGAGTCACACACAATGTCGTTACAAAGTTCACGCGCACACACAGCGAGGACACACACACACACATAGCGCAGACACACATCAATAGTGCAGACATCAGAGAGAGAGAGAGAGAGAGAGAGAGAGAGAGAGAGAGAGAGAGAGAGAGAGAGAGAGAGAGAGAGAGATAGAGAGAGAGAGAGAGAGACAGCGCGCGCATTTAGCTTCGCACTCTGTCTGCACGCATATGTAACAGGATACAGGTTAATCCTCACTGCTGTATGAATATCTGTTGTGTTAATGTACAAAATAAACCTGATTTAACATCCACAAACCGGAATTGAAGCATCTTCCTTTATAATTGTTCTGACACGCGGCTGTGCTGATGAAGTAAAGCTTAAGTAAATCGCTGTAATTCATTACACACGTGCTCTGTTTTAAAACATTTTAAACTTGTAAAACTCACTCTTGATCACATTTGATGATGATTGATGATCCTAGCGAACTGAACACACCTTTTATTCCCGGTTGCTTTGCGCTCGTCTGGTCTTGTTGATATGATTATACACGTGACTACCGGGACATGTTAATACGCACAGCTGTCAATCAATTCGGTGGGCGGGGGTACCGCACTCCTACGTCAAGTTGCGGTCAATCTGAAAACCGCTCCAATTGGTCCACCGTTTTTATGTTATTAAATTTGAAAAAAAAAAGGACTGTGTGTGTTTATATCACCCCAATATGTCTATACACTATATCTACACACATGTCTGTGCAAACAGCTTGAAAAGTAGATTTTTCACCATAGGTGCCGTTTAAATGTTCTGATACTTTATTATTTTACTTATTTATTTAAGTCTTGTTAACCAACATTAACAGTCAGCAGGTAGAATTTTTGTTTTGCACATTATTTATTATAGGTTGGTAAGTGAACAGTGTTTTAGGACATACAGTACAACAATGTTTTTATGTACAATATACATAAAGTATTAATGAATAAAGTGTTATGAAGTAAAATGTGCACACATCCAAAAAACTAAACAACAACAAAAATCAATAATCTTGATGTACGCAAGTGCTTGACCAAAAAAAACACAAACACTCAATAAGCAAAAATTCTCCACTCTGCCATTACTGCTCTTAAAATACTAATAAATACATAATGTTTCCACTCAAAAATCTTTGTCTGGCTAACAGCAAGTCATCAAGAAAGGTTTGTTTATATCAGCAAATTATATCAATTAATATCAGCTTACAATTAAAAAATATATATATATATATATATTATATATATATTTAAGATGAGTTGAAACAACACAATTTTTAAGTTTTTTTGGGGGACAACTTAATTGTTTTATGTTCAATCTACTTAAATTTTAAAAACCATTAAGTTAACTTGTGTGTAACTTGTCTGCGCCCCCACGCATGGTTTAACAGGGTTGTGCTTATTCTTTTAATGAATTATAGGTGTGTTTTGAGCATAACGTGCATTAAACCAATCAGAGTCTTATCTCCTATTCCCTTTAAGAGTAGGCTGCGTTGCTCCATGGCGCATTTGCTATATTTACATGCAGCGAGGATAAATAACGAGCCTCTTCAATTCTGCCTCTTTACTCTCTCTTTAGTTTAATTTTACTCTTTACTTTACTCCTTTACTTTCGTGGACAAGGAAACGGTGTTGTACGCACTTTACTGAAGACATGCATTAGCCTACGTATTTAATTTAGTTTGCTAAGCGCAAAGATTTGTTTCAAAACTATTTCTAAATTCACTTCTAATTTCCAGCAAATTAATAAATGAACAATAATAAAGCAGTGTGGTCAAGAAACTGAGTTACATCCAAACACACGGCCTATTCCTATGGCACATATGGTGATGCATATGTCTCCCAAACCCGACAGGTGGACAAATACGAACTTGTTTTTATTAAAACAAATACAAATATTCATATACTAAATAATACTGCCAATAATAATATTATACAAATGCAAATTGTCATAAATAAATTGAAAAAAATCCCCCCAAAATGAAGACATGCAGGTTGTGGTTTTCAAATTTATGTAGAAAATAGTGATTTTTGTAACATTTTAATTCTTAATTTTTCATATGTAAAGATATTTGTGTGTGTTGCTGCACATCCTGTGTGCATTAAGCAATGCGTACGCATTTTGGACATAACTAACATACTCTGCGCAGGCTTTCAGTTGGTCAATGGTGTGGTCTATTTCAGTTCCTCAAAATAGCAACGCGCCAACAATGCGCCCTAACACACCTCCTTTATAGACCAGCACACCCATGAATCCAAAAAGTGGCGCAAATGGATTTGCTATTTAAACAACGTACCACAAAACGTGAAAATTAGGATCGCACTGGTCTGAAATTAGCAACAAATCACGCCAAACACGTCTTGCGCTTTATCGCGCCGGGTGTATGAAAGAGCCTATTGAGAGGAACCCAGCATTTTTTTTACAGTGTAGTCTTTCACATCTGATACAATTTAACAAACTCATCACCCAATAAACCTATGAAGGGAGGTAAAAAACAAATGCCAGAACAAATGCTAAATCTCACAAATCACAAGATTATTATTATATATATATATTTTTTGCCAAAAAAATCCAAGTCCAGTCTTGGCAAGAGAAGAAACCAAAAGCTCAGTAAAACTTCACTCCTCAGCCCATCTTCTGTCCCCTCTGGGGAGTTAATTTAGAGGTAAAAGTTAAGCTCATCCTGTAGAACCAGACAAGCGCACAGACGACTGATTGACACGGCAGACAGCTGCTTCCAACAACACAACCAGAGAAAGGTAATGGTTAACGTAAGAAAATGTGACTAAATTGCAGTGAAAATCTCCATATCTGACAGCAGACCCTTAAGCCGTGACCTTCCTCCTCTGAGGTGTGTGAATGCACATGTTGCCAGAGTAAAACAGCTCGGATTAACCCAGGTGTCTGGCCTCTGGTCCTGCGTGTCTTTTAAAGCCCTGAATAAACCCTCCTCTAGCCTTGAGTGTGCAACACTGACAGTCATAACCATCTTTAATCAGACTTATTTCTCAGTGGAAAGAGACAAACGCAGTGAGGGAGTTGAACTGATTGGATTATGAAAAATTACTGTAGAACATCAGAATTAATAGGTAAAACAATGCCTAAGGGTACATTCACACTACATTGTGTTCAGCGAAAACTGAATGCCAGATTTGGTGGTTCATTTACACAGCAATGGCATTTTGTGGCCCGAAAATGGAAAATTTTGAAAACTGGTTTCAAAGTACATGTTTTTGAAAATGATACCATTTATCATCTCTGTGTAAAGTACAAAAAATAAAACGAATAAGTAAAAGAAAAGCTTTTGTGAAAATGTTTTGTGCAGACATATTATCTTTCTGGTCTAAAAGCAAGTACTTGGCAATCAAAACAATAACGACAGACTATGTAACCAACTACTGAGTTACTGAGTTACGTTTTATACGCCACCTGTCATGTAAAATCCACTTTTAATAGGAGTTTGAAAAGAAAGGTTTGTTGGAATAGAGTGTGCACAGCCATTTTAGATTGATAAAAATCCATCTAATCTTCTTATAAATTGTAATAAGCATCCAAAATAATCTTGAAGTTATTGTGATGTCACAGTGTGGTCATTCCTGCCCACTGCTATTGACTAACAGGCCCGTATTCCCTTGTCCTGTTTTTGAATGACAAAACAAGACAGGATTTCCAAAGAAACATAAAGGATTAAAGGATGAAACTATCTGTGATCCAGCTTCACCCCCCAGGAGTGGTGCACTCTGTATTTCAATATCATTTTGAACAAATCATGTATATCAATGTGTTCAATAGTTTCACAGCAAAGGTTGCTAAAACTAGTCTTAAATATCAGATATTTGTTGTCATGTGTTTAATGCAATTGCTCTTGAGCAAAATAGTAATAAATACGATTTAAAATTATTATAACATGTATACATTTCAATCAGCCCTTCAATCAATTAAATACTGAACTCAACCTTTTAAACAACAGTGTATTTAATTAATAATTAACATCACCGAACTGTGATCAGTGCCCAAACACATTTCAGAAAGTTTCATTTTTCACCAACTTTATTGCTGTTGGTTTTATTGCTTAAAACGAATTTTATAAACTAAGATGTGATGAAGTATGTAGTGATGAAGCATTTTTGTTTTTAATCTGTAAACCTTAAAAAGTTCCAGTCTCACGCATGTTCAATATCATCAAGGCAAAAGCACAGATCTCAGCAAATAGTAAATACTTTTAAAGGCTATTAAATTTTCATGAAGGTACCTTGACATCTTAAATTTTGTGTTCTTATATGAAAGCTTCTAACAATACAAAATTTCTAAAAAGAAATAATAACATGTTAAATAATTATTCATTAGAACTTGATATGTACACTTTAAAGTACTTTTGTTTTTTCAAAAACTTTTTCTTAGAGTACAAAGCTGGACTGACTGCTAAACTAATGTTAAAAGAGCAATTTGGCTAATGCTTATAGCATGTTCAGCCTATGTGACAAGTAATTTCAAAGAAGAACCATAATATTATATCAATGAATGTTTATATCAAGACCAGGAAATTAAAAGTAAAACGTATTGAATTCATGTTCAGCTGATATTTCCACTGGCTATAAACTCCTTTAATTAGATTATATGACATCAAAAATATATAATTACATTAGTGGCACCTCAGAAGACCCCATTTACAGGTAGGTCAATCGTGCTAGTTGGTTATTAGTCTCCAAACACTCAAGAGTAATTTATCACACTGATAATCATATTACAGGGTAACATAAGGATCAAAACAATACATTTATGAAAAACTAAGTGAAATATCCAATGAGGTGTGCTAAAAAAAACATTACATAAAACAAACAAACAATGTGGCAACATTTCATTATGTTGCAAATCAGATAGCTGAAGGATTATGCTAAAAAAGTAATGCTTTATTACAGAAAACACAGGTAACACTTTATAGTAACTAGACACTATGAACCATTTATTAAGCATTAGCAAATAGTGAATTCTTTATTTAAGTATTAATTTTAGATTAATAAATGTTAGTAAGCATTTTGTAACTACAGTTACAAATGCTCTATTCTTGATTTATAAGCACATCTATAATGTGCTTTATGATAGTGTGATCATACTTTGTTAATGATTCATTTTTCATTACTAAATTAAGTATTGCATTATTTACAAACCAGTGATTTAAGAAAAGTTGGTGTTTTTAAAGATCATTCAGCATGAGTTAGTAAATGATTAATAAACTATTCAAATGATCATTTATAATTTTTATTATTCAGGTGTACTAATAGTTGATTTTTATGTTAATAAATGCTTTAACTCAACTTCATCCAGTTTTGTGACCTAATCTAAAGTGAGGACTCTATATGCTTTATAAATCTGAAACAATCGACAATTAAAGGCTCAGTTATATTCTAAACAGGAAAAAAGAACATAAATAACTTTTTTTACATTTCTGTTCATTTGAAGATACACAAATGAAACTGTATCAAATAAAAATAAATCTTTGCAACAATATCTAAAATAAAATTACTTTAGTATAAACATCGCTAAATAACATTAAATGTATCATAATATATTGTTATAATATTATTGTTTTTTACAGTAATTTTATTTTTCAAGGTTAGGATTGCAAAGAGTTTTGTCCATTTAATACCAAGTCTTTATTGTTATTTATAAGGGATTTATACATTTCTAAAGTCTTCACTTTAGATTAGGTCACAAAACTGCATGAAGTTGAGTTAATAAAGCATTTATTAACATACAACGTAACTATAACTATACGCCTGAATAATAAGATATATAAACGTTGATTTCAATAGTTTATTAATCATTTACTAACTCATTCTGAACGATCTTAAAAACCATTGACTACTTATAAATACAAATGGCTTGTAAATAATGCAATACTGAATTTAGTAATGAAAAATAAATCACTCACAAATTATGAAAGTACAAGTATTAAGCAGATTATACATGTGCATTTAAGTTAACAATACAGCATTTGTAACTGCAGTTAGAAACTGCTTACTAACGTTTGTTAATGTAGAGTTAATGCAAAACAAATAATGAATTCACTTCATGCTGATGGTTAATAATGATTCATAGTGTGTAGTTATTATAAAGTGTTACCAAAACACCACTTACACAAAATCTTAATGTAAACAACCAAATACTGATAATGAAGAAAGTGCAATAGAACTTTAATTTTGCTTTTGTTGAAACCTACTGTCTTAAAAAATAACCAGTCTATGTATGCATATACTCATATTCATACTAACTCATATGTGACATTTAATCTCACTTTTTTATTTAGTTATTTATTTGAATTTCTACACAAGACAATTTGATTATTATAAATGAATACTATTATAAAAACAATTCAGTTCAATTCATGTTTATTTATATAGCACTTTTACAATGTAGATTGTGTCAAAGCAGCTTAACATAGTTCTAGTAAATTGAAACAGTGTCAGTCCAGTTTTCAGAGTTGAAGCTCAGTTTAGTTTAGTGTGATTTAAATTTCACTCCTGGAAGTCCAAACACTGAAGAGCAAATCCATCCATGCGCAGCTCCATAAGTCCCAAACCAAGCAAGCCAGTGGTGAGGAACAAACTTCACCAATTGACGAAAGTGAAGAAAAAAAAAACCTCGACTCCAGACTCAGTTGGGCACGACCATTTCTCGACACATTTTAGTTTTTTCATAGTACATATGAATATAAATATGTTGCATCTAGTAAATGCATTTATAACATGATTTATAACATTGTTTTGTAAAAACATGTAGAATGTGAAGAACTCAGTCGTTTTTATTTGTTTATTTGCCCTGTAATCATAATTTTTGCCATAAAAAAAGCTATATGTAACCCTGGTGAAATAGTTGAATAATTATTTATAATATTATTCAGAGCAGTATAATCATATTATTATTATATCTACAAGTCTTTATTAATATAATAAGCAAAAAACAAAATCACAATAAATGAGTTCAAGTAAAACCATTTATTTTTTTATTTACTGCCTCTAGTGTTTATTTCATCCGATAACTGCAGGAATTTGATCAATGTGTATGTTTTGTTTTCTGTTAATCCCTCATTGGGAAAGAAAGTGAAATGTGTCCATCTGCTAAACCAACAAAAAAGCTCCATCCAATTGTTTGGGGTTTTTTTTTTTTCTACAATGTGTCTGGCATACATTTGAGCTCATGTTTGTCTTTCTATTCCAGTTTGGCATGCCAATATGGTCATAAAACACTGGGGGATTGGGCATTCTCAGAAACAGATGACACATCATCTTCCTAATATCCGATCGAGTTCAATTCTTCCTATTGTGTTTAGCCAGAGAAACAAACTCATTTCCCCTCCAACCACAAACAGTCTCTGCTGACAATGGGGTCAAAAGACTCAATTAACCCCCCCAAAGAAGAGGCAAAAATTGTATCGAGATGTATTGTGAAAGCAGAGAAAAGGAAAAAAACGAACTCTGCGGATGACTGCAGTAGATTGAGCTCTGTTGATGTTCTTATTTTGAAGAGATGCTATTCAGGGCAGGCGATGGAAGAAAGAGAGTAATTGATGGGTTTTGATGAAGGATCCTAAGAAGCTCAGAAAAGCTTTTGTGAGGCGACGACCCTTTTAGAATCACACAGATGAAACTGTAAGCAACTGGATCTTATTCACACGTTCACTCTTTATCGCACGGACAAACTCCTGTTCACACTTTAAGAATGCATTAATTATGTTCTCTTTCTCAGCCACTTATAGACTTTCATAATTAACAGTTGATGATTTCTTGACATAAATGTCACAAGACTTTCTACCAAGCAGTGGGGCTATTTTACAAATTGTTTAAAGCTTAAAACAAGATTTTTGTTTTGTTGAAATAAATGTTATTAAGTGAGTTTGCTGTTAATTGTCTAATTCAGGTATGCTGTTCATGGGTTGATCTCCTTTAAAAGAGCATAATTATTTAGTCTTCTGGGCACCATCACTTCACTAACATCTGTCAGTTGCTTTCAGGTTTGACCAATAGCAAGAGTTAGGGGAGTGGCTACTGTAAAAGCAAGGCTGAGGCAGAGGATGTTTAGACAGTGTGTTTCCATGTCACATGGAAAAAGAAATTATGTCAGATATATTAATAACATACGTAGAGGCAGACAATGTAAAACAAAAATAAACATTTTACACTTTCACGATATCAAAGTTTCAATTGAGAAAGCCAAACTTGTGATGTTTCACTGTGAGAGGTTAATTAAACCTTCTTTTTGTTAGTCACAAACTTGTTCTTTACAGTAAATTTCTATTTAATATATAATAATGTGAGAATAATAACAATCTTTAGAATATTTTTATCTGAACAAAAGGGCATGGTCAGCGTAAAAAAGTTGGAAAGTGATTTACACCCACTGGCCACTTTATTGGGTACACCTGACTAGGATTGGGTTGGACCCCCTTTTGCCTTCAAAACTGCCTTAATCCTTCATGGCATACTGACATGATAGCATCACGCAGTTGCAGCAGATTTGTCGGCTGCACATCCATGATGCGAATCTCCCGTTCCACCACATCCCAAATGAGCTCTATTTGATTGAGCTCTGGTGACTGTAATGATAACTAATTTTTACGTTTAAGAAACCATTCTGAGATGATTCACGTTGTTGACACCAAATTCTGACCCTACCATCTGAATGTGGTTGCAGAAATCGAGACTCAACAGACCAGGCAATGTTTTTCCAATCTTCTATTGTCCAATTTTGGTGAGCTTGTGTGAATTGTAGCCTCAGTTTCCTGTTCTTAGCTGACAGGAGTGGTACTACGTGTGGTTTTCTGCTGCTGTAGCCTATCCGCCTCAAGGTTGGATATGTTGTGCATTCAGTGACGCTCTTCTGCATACCTCGGTTGTAATGAGTGGTTGTTTGAGTTACTGTTACCTTTCTCTCAGCTCGAACCAGTCTGGCCATTCTCCTCTGACCCCTGGCATCAACAAGGCACTTTGCGCCCACAGAACTGCCGCACACAGGATGGTTTCTCTTTTTCAGATAATTGTCTGTAAACCCTTAGAGATGGTTGAGCATGAAAATCCAAGTAGCTCAACAGATTCTGAAATACTCAAACCAGCTGGTCTGGCACCAACAACCACGGCACGTTCAAAGTCACCTTTCTTCCCCATTCTGATACTCAGTTTAAACTGCAGCAGATTGTCTTGACCATGTCTACATGCCTAAATGAATTGAGTTGTTGCCATGTGATTGGTTGATTAAAAATTTGCACCAACGAGCAGCTGGACAGATGTATCTAATAAAGTGGCCGGTGAGGGTATATTTACAATGCAGTGGATGACTAGTTGTTACGATAGTAGTTAGGTTTAGGGATGTAGAATAAGGTTATGGGTACCAATGAACAGCCATGTCTTAATATAATAGACAGGTAATAAGCCATTAATAGTGAGAATTGTTTAAAGTGTTACCATATAAACTGATACTGAGCATATTAGTGATGAACATATTGTGTAATACTTCATGATATGAGTAAAAACATTCATTCAGGTCACATTTTGATAAAAAATTCATTCAATTCCTGTTTGTTCTTTAGTGCATTCTTCTGCCTATAATAAACAAAACATCTGCAATGCAATTTTGGCTGACAGCAACATTAAAAATAAACGTCTAGAATTTAACAATTAGGTCCTAAAAAGACAGTAAAAACAAGTTTGTTAAAAAATAAACTTCCTTGATATATTATAAAGTGGTGTAATTCTATTGTACAATTATGTCAGACTTTTATTTTGATGTGCTGTTTTTAAGACTTTCAGACTTTTTGATTTTCAGTGTGTACATAAAATGAAAAAAAAAAAAACGCTTATAAAGTGACTGAGATGAGCTCTGGAGATTAAATAGATTTTTTTTTATGTCCTCATATAGTCAGATGGCAAACACTGAAAGTATGCGAGTATCTGAGTAGTAAATGAAACTGCCATTCATTCACACAGAAATGCAGACTTCATAAATAATAATCTACTGCAGTTTAATATTCACAGACACTAATCCATATATCGATTCAAGACTAGGTGTACGGCACTACTTTTAATCTATCAATCCAAAATGTGCCAGGTTGTATTTTCATGAGTGGATTTTGTCAGTGTTTTCTGCTGTTGCTGTGCCTGTGGTGTGCTGTCTTTAAACTGTCCGGGTGCTGCACTGAAATCGTGTCCGTTTTTACCTTGACAACATCACACACTTATTATAATATTAACTAGCATTCAGAGAATCGATTTTTCAAATGAAATTTTCAGAATCAATGCGAATCGCTAGAAGATGCAATCATGATTCATATGCGAATCAATTTTTTCCTCCACCCCTAGAGCACACATTGGGATGACTGCCTTGCTACAGATGTTTGGTTTCAGCATTGAAGGTCAAGGTACAGACAAGGGCTAGAATTTAGGTTCAGGATAAAACTTGAGATTTTGGTTTATAAATAAAACATAAATCCTCGAGAGGTGTACCTGCAGCGATAACACAGCTGTTCTGCTCCGCTGTGTCCATCCTGGGAACAGTTTTCCGCGCTCGCTTTCTCCATGCTTCTCTTGACGGCCTGCATTTATATGCGCAAGCACCCTCGTAACTGCTGCACCTGCCTTTCTGATTGGAGAACAGCGTTTCTTTGGGCACATCCAGTTTTAAGAGCTGGCAGGAGAGTGAGTGGCTGAAGCAAGAAGACGCCACTGTGACTACCTTTTATCCACACCCTAAAGATTCTGCTCGGAAAAGCATTTGAGTGTCAGCGTGCTGATAAAAGAGCTGGAAAATCTCCAAGAAACAAACTAAAAAAAAAAAAAAAAACTCTTTTGGACAACACAAAGCTGCTGGAAAGATTGAGATGGTCGCTGTGTTTTTGGCAGACCACATTGAACAACAAATCAGCTTTATCACCCAGTCCTAAGTAGGTTACCAGGTTATTTTAGTAAATGAAATCTAAAACTAAGATTAAAACTTTTAACTTTTAAATGTTGACTGAATGAAAATAAATCACAATAAACAAAAACTAAAACCAAACAAAACAACTAATAAAGATCACTGAAAAACAAACTAAAATAAAACAATAATTAGCCTAACATCTAAAATCTGACCTGCGGCTGGGAAAAACCTTTAGATGGTGCTTTACAGACAAACGCATCAGTCAAGCACATCATTATATAACAAAATATCTTTATTTGCCAAAAAAATATAAACTACATTTGTTTAACTACATATTCGCTTAAGTCGTGACGTAAAACTGACATATGAAATACTGTTTCCAAGCGGGTCCAAGCCGCTACTCATTTAAATTAAGAAAATATTTGTTCATGACCACTTTTTAGTTATATCACACATTAAAGTGAATTGTATATAAAATTATGGTGTACACACCAGTCTCTGGACTTGCTGCATCACAGACGTCAATATTTTACCAATTTATTAAAAATAAATGGATGTATATATTGTGATTGGGATTTTCAAAAGTATTACATCGCTTTGCAAACATTTATTATTAGCATTTGATGAGCCTCCCCATACAGTTTGATATGGTGCTTGGTCCCGAAAACCGATTCGTGTGACATCACACTTAACAAGCAGATACTGTATGATCTTTAATAAGAAGTTGTTTATCTGAATTCTTCATAATGGTTATTTTTATTTGTTGCATTTGATTTGATCACACTTCACAACGAGGTTTAATTAGTGATGTATTTACTAACACAAACTAATAATGAACAATAGTACGGCTAATCATAGTTCATCAAATACTAATGCAGTGTTTCTCAGCCACATTACTGGAGGACCACCAGCCAGAGATTTCAGCAGTATTTAGGCAGTATTTGTGATACATGTATTTCAAATATGTATTTTAAATACAAAATAGTATTTTGTGAATTGTATTTGATAGGGTTTATGAAAATGGCGTGATATTTTGTATCAACATATTTTAGTGTCTTGTATTTTTTCTATTTTTAAAATACTGTAAAATACTTTGTAAGAAGTCTACATTGGTGCTTTCTCAGTTATTTGCCAAGACTTGAGATTAGAGGAAAAAAAATGTAAGAATACTGAAGAAGGTGATCAATGCTTTGGAGTATGGATGGAAATTATGCATCATACATAAAGTAACAGACAGATGGTAAGGGTAGATTCGGGAGCAAGTCATAATAAAACAGCAAAATAAGACAAACAGCAGAAAAATTCCTACAGTGGGTGGCAATACCTACAATATTTCATTGGTTGTTTCAATTGCCAGTTGCTGATCTGCAGGTGCTCTTTATAGTTAATTACAAACTTAGTTAATCAGTATGAGACAAAAATATATAATAATACTCCAGTCTACAGACAGGTCAAAAACTTCCAACAGCTTACCTTACTTATGGAGTCACCCTCTTGACATCACATATTGCAGGACGCATAAAAAACCCTGTTATGCGCAGATCTCCATTATATCCGCGGGTGTTTTAACCAATTTTAATCGCATAGGTCTACGCAGACTCTCCTTTATAAACCGCGCATCACAGCGAGAGCTTCTCCATTCACTCAAGGAGTTTCTGAGCTCTTTCATCCTTCAGACCGAGTTTATTCTTCCGAGGTAACCTAAGAATACAATCAGTGCTGTGAATAGTTTGTAAAGACAGTCCAGCTCATGCTGCTCAAACCGCGCTTCGTTAATGAATCAAACTGAAACCATGAAAACAGTTTAATGGATTATTTTGGCACTAAAGCATATACTATAGTGGACTTGTTTTGAAGCGCTTCACCTCAGATGTTATTCGTTCTTCTTGTTTATGTTGTAGATGACTGACCAACAAAAAATACATTATAAAGTTAGACATTATACATGACTAAATTAGTTGAAAAAAGATTATTTTTCAAAGAAAAAAATATATAAAGTGTATATTTATTTAGTTCGTGCCTATCTTAAACAACTGCGGGTGGATGATGCTTCGCTTCATGGAAAATAAGGATTTAATTAACGAACCACTGCTGTTGTAAATGTCTGTCATATGTTTGCTGCATTTTTAATATGTCATTATTTTTAAAGATTATGTCTTGAGCATCTGATTTCTCCTCTGTGATTATGTCCTTTAAAAAGGCAGGTTATTTTACCGTTGATGAGTGGTATTAAAGATTTCAAAGAAAATATCTTAAAATAAAAAAGGAAACTTAAGTTTGACAACAAAAGTTCCTATCAATGTCGTAACAAATGCCCTTAAATAATGCAGCTTGTAGTTTACAACAAGCATCAAGTGTTCATTGAGATTGGGTTGTCTGTCATGTCCTTCGTCTGTCTTTTCAGGGGTTTTTTCTCGTAAGGCACGGCTTTCGAAAATCCTGACATGAAACTCTGCTGGGTAGTTGCGCTGGTTTACCAACACTTGTTTGGCTCTGTAATTTTATTAGCATCTTCATAAGGGTGGTATTGTTTTAAACAATAAAACAGGTTTGTGGTGTTGCTTGCTTTTGATGACACGAGTCGTCTGCGCAGTTTGGAGTGCACGTTGCTCTGTTTTGTGTCGGATAGCAAAAAACTTAGTAGCTCCAGACTACTGATGTTTCTTGTCAACAATGTCTGTGACATTTTTTACCTTATTGTTACCTTATTTTTTACCTTTAGTGCAACTAACACTGAATGCTGTAAACTTGTACTGCGTGTGGCATCCGGAAGGGCAGGCTGCAAAATGCCTGCGCAGCATTACACATTGTGCGTAAATATTATCGAACACTTATAGAACTGTCATTATTGTGTTATCAAAAAAATATATATCGTGATAATTATCAATACCAAAATATTGCCCAGCCTTAATCTACAGTATGCTTCCAAACACTATAGTATTTACTATAGTATTTTTTCATGTAACGTAATAGCTTATCCAGGATATACCGCCTCGATGACAGGCAAATATATTTTAGTTCATTGTAAAACGACCCTCTACATGACTTAAGGATCATGCCCAACATATGTGGTTATTTTCTATTTATATCTCCTTAAAAATATGGTATAAATCACAAAAATGCTGACTTTCCTCTATGTCTCCTATACATTTTTTACTTCCTGACGTCCATCTGAATTCCAAGCACCATCAGAACCACGTGATTGATAACAACCTATACATGTATAGATCATTGTTCATGTAAATACAAAAAAGAAGTTGTGTGGAAGTTTTTTTCTACATGTATTAGTTTTTGTCTACATTGTTGTCATGTACTGCAAACGTTGCTTTATATTATATTTCCATGCTACAGCAGTTACCAGATAATAATAATTTCCATAGATTAGCTAATGACTACCATAAACCATCTATAGACTAGTTATTAGTAATATTAGACCACACTACACTAGTAAATAACCTTTTTAGACCATCTTAGACGAGATAATGACCACCTTAGACCATTTACCATCTAACTAATGATCCAACTGCATGATTATTACAGCTGGAAATGCTCTGTTGCGACCAGCTGTCTGATTGTCCTTTGAATTTGTTGAGTTTGAGTATGTTTGTCTAAATTGTATGCCTCTCGTTCAGTTTCATCAAGAAAACATACAACGTCGCTCAAGGGTTAATCATCCTGTCACGTCTGAAGTGAGTAACAGAGAGTTTTTCCTCTCTGCCTGCATTTGGAGCTTGTTGAAGCCAGTCATTGGACATTACACAAGCGGGCGGCACAGGTTTGGCAGGCGGCCAGCGAGCAGACATCTGATCAATCATGCTGTCTCATTACCCAGCATCCTCTGCTCTGGCGCAGCCTGTCGAGAGCAAGCGCAGCCAGTTCGCAAGGAAAATGGGAGCAGGAATCCGCCTTCAGGTCACCTTGAATGAAATGGACATTATAAAAAACCACACACCTCACCATCTCTCAATGTATCTGCAGTGAAGATTATGATTGGCCAGTATGATTGTCCGTCTCATCTGCAGGAGATGACAGGTCTAATTTACATAAAAGTGACTTATGAGGCTTGTGTTGTTCAGAGAACACAGATGGGGTCCCAAGCACACATTTACTCGAAACTAACCCCACTAGGGAATCACTACACCTGTTGGAATTACTGGGCCAAAGGTAGTTGACCACTAATCCACCTCTGAGCTCAGGCCAAAGATCTGTCAGAATGGGTAGAGGGAATGCCAGCTTATATCAACATAACTTCCCAGGGCTTGAGCTATTAGTTGACTTGGTAAAGGGGCATAGCCATGTTTAGAAGCGGTAGAACATTTCTTAGAGTGCTTTCACACATAGGCGTTTAATTGATTGATTTAATTGACAGATTATTTGACTTTTTTTAACAATTTTGGTCTGTTTAGAAACGTTGCAGTATGAAAGCGAACCCCACCAACAAAAAGCAACAATAATCCGACTTTAATACGATTAAGACAATACTCTGATTAAGAGTCCACCATGTAAACAGTGATTGATGACCTTAATCCGACTAAAGTCATAATCGAACAAAAAAATTTATCGGATTCAGACATGTGGAGTACGCTGATTTTAGTTGCATTTTTGAAGTGCAGTACACACATGTAAAATCCTTAATCAAACTATTACCGTCATGTAGGATTTTCCCTGCATTTTGCAACAGGATAGTCTGTTTCTGTCTGGATAGTTTCATACACGCATCCGATATCTTGTTTGTCATGGGGGGGCACGCGTGAAATGTTCCTGAATGAAAGTGAAAGTGCCAAACTGCAGTTAAAGTTGACAAATTAAAATTAACCACCTGAAATTACAGAAGAAATGTGGATATCGGGATGACATAATGACGTTAATCAAATTATGTGCTATAACATGTAATACGGGATCCTGAAGGAAACATTCAAAAAGCAACTCATGTAAACACCTTAATCATATTATTGTCTTTTTCAGATTAAGGCAAATAATTTAATTCCAGATGTCTACGTAAACATAGTAATTGTAACAATTTGAATCAATATTTTGGGAAAGAACAATTGATCCACAGGTGTGAAAGCACCTTTAATGTTTTCAAAATATTTACCTACAGTACAATACAAATCTAAGAGTTTTTACTGGAAAATAACACTGTTTCCTAATGTAAAAATAACAGATTATAATGAAACTAAGAACATGTTTTGACTTCGTATTGAGATGTGTTTTTTTCAGTCTGATTTCAATGGGAAAATGTCATTTACAGGTGTAAAGGATAGGGATGCAACACATTTTTGGAAGCAGAAAATTATTGGCAGAAAATTACATTTTCAGCTTTTGGCCAAAAGAACAAAAAAGAACTGAAAATACAAAAAGGCTATGATGTGCTGCACTATATTCAGGTTTGATACTTGCTTGTATGCACTATGGTCAAAGTTCAGAATAGCTTGATATTCTCCTCATGTCTCTGCATACATATCAATAATAAACTGAACATGCTCACCAGAAAAACAAAGTATTGTGTAATAACACTCCAACAGGACCTTTATATATAGTATAATTGTGATTTTGCTGCTTGCAATAGCGCTACATTGCTGTCATGACAATGCTGGTAGAAATGAAGTCTCTCAACTCATTCAGTGAATAATTTTTTGGGCTTGGTAATGGAGAATAGCTATGTTTAGAAGTGGTAAGATTTTACTCGATCCTTTACTTGAGTTTGATTTCCAACACAAACTTCAGAGTTTTTATTGGACATTGAAACTGATATCTGATAACATGATGATGCTCTGTTAATAGCTTTGTAGGACTGTCCATTATAAAAAGTATATAAGAAAAAAAAATATTAGAACATATGAACATCTCAATCTATATATGTACTATCAATGCATTTCCTTATCTATTTATTTATTATTCGTCTCCATATTTTGATTTCATTTTGTTATGTTCTCTAAGCACAACATCAGTTTTTTTCAATATGTAACTGTAATCTTATGTATGTCCATCTTTTGCAACCATCTGACACTATGCCAATGGATGTACAGCAATTTATGAACTAACAATAATGTTAAAGTTCATAATGTACACAAGTTACTGTCAATAAAATGGGTTTAGTTTATTTGGCTTGTGTGTGTTTTTAGGCAAATATAGTTAAAGCTATTGATTTAAAATGTAAAAAGTCATACAAAATGACCATAGATTATTAAAATGAAATAATTATTAAAAAGCATTTGCAGTTTCATGTTTGCTTTCAGGCCTATAGTGTATCCAGAACTTTCAGTTTCGGTCCAGAATTATCATTTTGGAGAAGAATTTGACCCACTTTTAACCAATGTAAACCTTTTCTCCACCTACTAATGTATTGATGAGAAATAATGTATATTGTGAAAATTCACTCTGTGTTGTACCAAAACATCCAAATCCTCTCCATTATCTTACCTCCCCACTGATTTATAAGCTGTGTAACATGGATTTGGTAGCACTTGTGTGTCATACTGTATATTCTTGTGATGTAGATTTTGCCAAATCTGAACAAAAAGGGTCACAAGAGATGAATTTATACATGCTAAAACCAGGTGTTAATGGTCATGTGTCAGCTGACCACTTGAGACTGGATCACTGAAAACACATTTTGTTTGTATCACATTTTGTTAAGTCTATACGAAAACGTATAGTATTCTACAAGTTCTGTGCATATCAAGTGTCATTCTAAGAGAGAAAGTAGAGAAGTGGTTGTCAAAAATAAATAAATACAATTATATTAAATATGGGTCCCTGAGGGAGGAAAAATAAATTATGATCCAACTTCTTTAAGGTAATTACACCTAGAATTATACAAATGAGTAAATAAGTGGAGCATTTATAAACACTACAGTGTGATATTATCATAAATCAAATCTTTAATAATTATGCAGCGTCTCACAATGTCAGTGCCTTGAGAGTTGCACCTTTTGTAGATTTCACCATCCTTTGAAGGAATCATTTTCTTGTTATGTGGCTCTAAGAATAACTGTTAAAAAGTATAAAAGTAATGAATTATTATTCATGAAAACCAAGAATGTCATGCCTATTTTTATCCTTCAACATATGTTTTTTCAAGAACACATAAGGTGCACCTGATAATGAAAATCTGAAATAACTTTTTTTTTCTGTCAATCATTTCTTTAATAAAATATGCTTTTATGGTACATTGAACCAGTAAATAGCCATTACAAACATAACAACCTAGCAAGCATTATGTGCCCAGTGCTTAAAATAACTGACTAAGCATAAGCTTAAAAGACTAAAAGTCAATGTCAAAGCGGCATTCTATCCTGCACAGTCAGCTATTTTTATGTTAAACAACATTTTTAAAATAAAACTGAAAGTCTTCTAACCACCTGGTTATTTTCTTAGGTTATACAAATATTGATTTGGAATATTTTACATATATATTGACAATATTGTGATGCACTTTATGAGCAACAGATATCCGCATGGACTTTGAGGTTAGTAGATCTGATATCTAATGGAAACAATCCAAGAATAATTGCAGCTGAATATGTTTTTCAAATGCTTATAGGCCAAACAAAGCAAAAGGCACACAATTCTTTGCCATCTCTAGCTTTAATACTACTTAAAAAAAATGTGTTTAAGATACATGAATCTGAAGCGAATGGTTAACAACTCAGATTCACTTGTTGTTTAAGACAAAAAATTACATTAACATTTTACAGTACATTTCCATTTGTTTGTTACCATTACATTACACAAATGTTTTAAAGGTGCCCTATAAAGAAAATCTGGGTCGGATATTAAGTGTTCATTACATGAAATGGCCATACCGTGAGCCTCAAACACCATTGTTTCCTTGTTCTCGTGTAAATTCATTGAGTGTAATAAAAATTGGTCTATCAGAACACAATACAGACTGTTGCGTGACTCACTAGACAATATATACACTCATTGCAGTATATTGCACCATTAGCTGAAATCAGTGCATGACATTTTTATGTGACCATTACTTAGTAGGCACTTCCTTTATATTTCCATTGCAAAACGTCCTGTTTATTGTGATAAACCCCAGCTTACAGTATTTGACTTATGAATATATAATTTTTTTGTTTCTACTTTCAGCAAGTATTCACAAATCACAAAAGTATATTGTGAATTAACTGACATTCTGATTCTCCAAAATGTGTAACAACATGTATTTCTTCATTTAAACTGCCATGACATGAAAAATACTTCTAATTGTGGACATTTTCCTCCTAATAACACACACACGAATCAGATAGAGATGAGAACAGCAGTGTATAGAAAAAAAGTGGAAATATTTGCATCAGCTCTGAAACTCACAGGCATTAAGTCCACTGTTTGATTGATATTTAATGAATATTGGCTTCACTGTAAAGATATTAAACTGCATTTTCTCAGAACACTGACCTCAAGGTGATGTGGTGTAGTATGAGCTGTACTGCTCCAGAAATAGGATCAGTCCTGAGTTATTTTTGTAAAAATATATGCTAGATCTAGACCAAGTAATATAAAAGTTGGAAGAAGTTGAAAGATACATTAGGTATGCCCTATGCGTGTCAATCAAATAATGCATGAACATGTGCTGTGAGTGAACAGTAAGGTCAATAAATGTATGAATCCAGCCTGTTGAGAAACGAGAATAATATAAATGACACAACAGCAGTCTTTTTTTTTTTTTGTACGTATATGTGAGGGAATTCCTAGTGTCCACCCTGTGAGTGTTTTGTGAGTGACTTCTTCCTTATCTGCTGCATGCTAGCAGCTCCATTAAATCAGTATCTGCTCCAGCTCCATCTGCTCAAGCTGAACATTCTCCATGGAGAGGCAAAGATGGAGCTCTGAGTGCACACTGTACCTGTTCTCCCTCAGCACCATGAGATCCCGTCCATGTCGATATCTCAGTTATTAATAAACCCATTAATGGTGCAAATCCTGTGTCTCTGCAGTCCAACCCAACAATGAAATGCAGCTCTATCAAACAACTGGAAGGAAACCAACCATAAAGCGAAGCACGCCATATGTGAGCTCTATCGTTTGTTGATGGGTCATGGCCATTTGAGGGGACGTTTTTCTGCTCTGTTGAAATATTCATCCATCTGTATCTTGGGATGACAGGCAAGCGCAGTGTTTGTGTGCATGCGTGGGTATCTTTAGGCACACATACAGAGAGCATCTAAAATACCCTTTGGCTTCTTCTAATGATTTCAATAACCTTTTATTAAGGACAGCAATGAATCATTGAAAGCCATACCTTTTGAAGTAGTTTGCAATTAAGGTTCCTCTAAAACGATACTCCGACACCTGCGGTGTGAAAAGTGTGAGAAATTAACTAATTTGATCTGGTGTCTGCATGATTCCATAGCACACATGACAAAATGTTATTAACTTCTGCATACTTTGCTCAAGGAATCTCCTTTAGAGTAGATAATAAAGAAAAACGGATGAAAGAACTTTGGTCTGGACAATCCCTGAGTTCTACAGCAAACAAAATGGAAAAAAAATTCAAGCAAAGCAAATCACAAATTAAGTCAACAAACATGAAACAAAATTACAAAAAAGCAAAAAGCTAAATATTATAACCCCAAAGCAAAACAAAACAAAAAACCACAACTGTATAAACATTAAAAATAGAATCACTATATTGCAACAAAACAAACAATCAAATCATATTCATTATTTATAAATCTGAAAATAAGCATGATGGTTTATACAGTAAAAGCTATCCTTCACTAATCAGTCAGTCAATCAATGTGAATTTTGCATTTATTGCCCCTACAACATGATTATTAATCATAAATCTTCATATTTTTTTTAATAACTTCATAAATTTATGCATCTCAAATATATAAAATTTTTACATTTTGAATTTTTATCTCAACCTATCAATAAATTGTAAACTTTATTTTCATCAATTATGCTTCAGGTGGAGTTTGGATCAGCCAGTCAACGTGACAGAGGAACATGCTATACTAGTGACTAGCACTTGGAGTAGTGGATAGTGAATGACAGCAGGACAACTTCAGACAACATACAGTATGTATAAAAAATAAAAAGTAAAATACACAGCACAAAATACAATGATTTCATAAGTCTTCTAGGAACTACAGTATATTAATGCTGAAGTCATCACTGCTATTTCAGCTGATGTCGCTTTACTGGATGTTTATGGCACAGCAAAAAGCAAAAAGTAAAGCAAAAGAAAAGCAAAACACTATACAAAAGACATGACATTCAACAACAAACAACAAACAAACAAACAAACAAACAAACAAATAAATAAATAAATAAATAAATAAATAAATAAATAAATAAATAAATAAATAAATAAATAAATAAATAACTTAAAAATGGCAGAACAAAAAAGAAAGAAAAAATAGTAAAAATAATTAATAGAAAACAAAAAAGCAAAAAAAAAAAAAAAAAAAAAAAAAAAATTGGCAGTTTTGGCAATTTGCTCTTTTTCAAGTCATTATATCAATCAAAATAAATTAACATAAAACAAAAACAAAGCAAAACTAATAAAAACGCACAAAATAAAACAAAGCAAAACAAAACACCATAGCACACATGACAAAACAAAACAAACAAAACCACCACAACAGACAAAACAACAAAACAAAACAAAAAAATAACAAAACAAAACAAAACAAAACAAAATCAAGAAAAGAAAAGAAAAGAAAAGAAAAGAAAAGAAAAACAACATAAAACAAAAACAGAGCAAAACAAAAATAAAAAACAAACCATACAACAAAAAAATTTAATAAAATAAATAACAAAATAAAAAAAAATGACAGAGCCATAATTTGTTCAGGAAAACCGCAGATAAATAACAAAGGAGCATTAAAAAAACTAAAGCAAATCTAAACACCACAGCAAACATGACAAAAAAAAACAAAAAAAAAAAACACCACAGCCGACATAACCTAAAACAAAACAAGAGAAACAAAACAGCAAAAGAAAAACAACATAAAACAAAAACAAAGCAAAACAAAACAAAATAAAACACAACATAAAACAAACAAACAAAAAAAAATTAATAAATAAATAACTGAGCAGCGACGCGGTGGCAAAGTGGGTAGCACAATTGCCTCACAGCAAGAAGGTTGCTGGTTCGAGCCTCGGCTGGGTCAGTTGACATTTCTGTGTGGAGTTTGCATGTTCTCCCCGTGTTTGCTTGGGTTTCCTCCGGGTACTCCGGTTTCCCCCACAAGTCCAAATTCATGCGGTACAGGTGAATTGGGTAAGCAAAATTTTCCATAGTGAATGAGTGTGTATGGATGTTTCCCAGTGATTGGGTTGCAGCTGGAAGGGCATCCGCTGCGTAAAACATATGCTGGATAAGTTGGCGGTTCATTCCGCCGTGACGACCCCAGATTAATAAAGGGACTAAGCTGAAAAGAAAATGGATGAATGAAAAATGACTGAGCTCATTTCAAGTCTTTTGGCATTGTGCTTTCTCAAGTCATTATATCAAAATCAAAATAAATTAATACAAAACAAAAACAAGTGTAAAACAATTAAAAGCACAAAACAAGCTAAACAAAATACCAAATCAGACATGACAATAAAACTACATACATGACAAAACAAAAAATAAAACACCACAATAGACGTGACATAAAACAAACAAACAAACAAACAAACCAAAAACAGGTAAAGAAAGGAAAAGAAAAAAAACAAAGCAAAACAAAAATCAATAAAAAACACAACATAGAACCCCCCCCAAAAAGAGAAATAAAATAAAATAAATAACAAAAAACAAAATGACAGGGCTTATCTCAAGTCTTTTGGCATTGTGCTGTTGCTCAAGTCATTATATCAACCAACTGGCTGCACTAGGTCTTGATAACTGTCCTGTTATTTTACAAGCGAAATGACAGCGCATATGGCTTGGATTGACAGTTGTGGGCAACAACAGCACAGCCGCCTCTATGATGCAATACCAGTCTCCTCATCTGAAGTTCACTTGCCCACGTGATGCGCCACAGCAGCATGAGACGCTTTCCAACAGCCCGAGTGTTCTTGTATGACGGAATCAAACTCTTCAGATCATTTATAAATGAGCAGGCTGGCTGGGGTCTGCAGAGAGAGACGTGATCTGGCACCATAATCTCATCTGCCTTGTCCAGATTTTGGCCTCACGCAGAATGTTGCCTCGAAAAACAAGAAAGATGCTGTAATCTTGGATAAAGGGTACTTTTCTGCATGTGCGACTGCCATTTCGATTATTTAGATTTCATAATGTATGCAGATGATATGGGGAATTGAGGGCTGTGGGGCTTATGTGTCAATTGAAAATGTGCTCACTTTAAAGGGCATGTCCGTTAAGGTATACCATAGAGTTGGTTCGATGGTAAAGTTTTGGTTTTGCTATGATATCAGCCTCTTGATACCATGGGCAGCAGAAAAACAGCCTTAGGTGACTGTCAATACATCTGATAGTTTAATGTCAATCATTAAGTTACAGTATGATATATATTAAGGGGCTGTCAGTGTCAATGTGTTAACGCATGTTATTAGTCTGAAAATTTTAACATGTTAATCTTTCTTTAATGCAAATTAATCATTTGATAATTTTTGCCATTATTGCAGCCATGTAACAACTAAACACATGACATCTTGTGTGCTAAATGGCAAGTTTTAATATCAAATAAAAACTTTTGGATAAATACAAAGTTGTATGCAATTATTGAAGTGATAAACTGTCTTTCCTCTGTCAGATTTTTGAAGATATTAGCAAAGATTCCAGTGCTCAGGCAGCGAGGTAGATTGTTAGGTTCAACCTCCAACCTGAAGGACCATGACATACACACATAAACCACGGCAAAATTTTAGCTTACTCATTTCACCTATATCGCATTTCTTGGACTTATGGGGAAATCACAGCTCCTGGAGGAAACCCACGCCAACACGAGGAGATTATGCAAACTCAGAAATGCCAACTGACCCAGCCGGGGCAACGACCTTCTTGCTGTGAGGCGACATTGCCACCGTGCCACCCATGATATGATACGATATAATATAATATAATATAATATAATATAATATAATATAATATAATATAATATAATATAATATAATATAATAGCGATGCAGTGGTGCAGTAGGTACTGCTGTCACCTCACAGCAAGACGGTCGCTGGTTCGAGCCTTGGCTGGGTTAGTTGGCGTTTCTGTGTGGAGTTTGCATGTTCTCCCTGCGTTCACCTGGGTTTCCCCCGGGTGCTCCGGTTTCCCCCACAGTCCAAAGACATGTGGTTCAGGTGAATTGGGTAGGCTAAATTGTCCGTAGTGTGTTTAGTGTGAATGAGTGTGTATGGATGTTTCCCAGAGATGGGTTGCAGCTGGAAGGGCATCCACTGCGTAAAACATGCTGGATTAGTTGGCGGTTCATTCTGCTGTGGCGACCCCGGCTTTATAAAGGGACTAAGCCGAAAAGAAAAGGAACGAATGAATATAATATAAAATAAAATAAATTTATGTTTTACAATATAACTGCATTTACTGTTTTGACTAAATGCCTTGCTGATGACAAGAAGCTTCTTTCTAAATCATTTAAAAATCGTACTGCTATTAAACAGTTATGTAGAACAGCCATGTGCTCAAACTTTTAAATGGTATGTAATACACTGTCTTCTCTTATCCTGATTGTGCAACATGCTGCTTTATGCCACACACAGGGCATCTACTCAAATTAACAGCAAATTAATATCACCACCAAGTTGCTGGTAGCAGGTGGTACTTTCCTCTAAACTCTGTGACTGACAGGATGAACACGGGCTCTGCTGAGAGACAGAAACTCAAATTCTGTGCGGTCAGCAGGAGTGAAGGATTAGGAATGGAGGGCTTGCTGAGGAGTGGAAAGAAAAAGAGGAGCAGATGCTTTCCTCTAAGTTTACATGCAGTCTGTTCGCTGACCTCTGCTCACATGTGGACAAAGTCAACACGGCTCTGAGGTCTTATGAACTGTACAGGAATACGAGCAAATCTGCAACTGCAGTGAACTTAAAAAGCACTCGCTATTGGAAGAGTGGTGGGACAAGCTGTTGGAGACATAGACTGAGAGAGAGATGATAACTGTGCCTTTTAGAATAATTTTGAAACTACATGGAGTTTATAATTGACTTTAGTTCACACAGTTTCATTCCTATTTACTCAAACAAATTGTATGAGAGACAGGATATAGTAGAGCTGCACGATTCTGGCTAAAATGAGAATCGCGATTTTTTTTGCTTAAAATAAAGATCACGACTTTCTCACGATTCTGTAGATGTAAAATAAAGCTTAATATGAGTCTGCAATTATCATTCTTTTTTTCTCAAACATATGGTAAATCAACAATAATAATATTATTATGTGTTGGTCTACTGGTTTCTATAAATAATTCTACTTATAATAGTTCTGATGTTGAATTGTGTTTGAGATGTAGGCTGCTTGCAATCTGTCATTGACAACATTATTAGACCATTTCATTTACTGGAAAAATCAACATTATTTAGGCTAGAGTAGTTATAGTGACACTGTAAACATTTATTTTCATGCACAACTGTGTGTTCGCTATGAAAGAAAAAACAGATCAAATGCTTGTCACAATCATAAATCTAAAATGCGATATGCTCATTTAAATGATGTGCACGCTTTCGGTTTCATTTTCACTGCTAAGTGCTGTTCATACTTCGCGCGCGGCTCTCAAACGATCACTCTGTGCCACAAATGGAATATTATTTACAACTTTACTACCTGTTACTCATAGCCTATGCAGGTTCTGTTCACTAAAGTAGACGCGTGCATGTCTATCATTAAGTAGGTTGCACGCCCGCCCGCTCTGTGATAACGGCTCACGGTCAGCAGCTCACGTCACGTGTGATTTCCCAGCATTATACGAATACAGCATTATATGAAGACAAAATCGATCTTTTTTCAAATAATTGTGCAGCTCTAGGATATAGTAAAAACATATTGGGCCCAAGACAGAGCCTTGAGGAACACCAATAAGATAAATATATTCTTAAGCAGGTCGCACTCCAGATGCGCAGCTCAGTGCCATGACACAGCGCGCACATGACACGTGCTCTGTGGTGTGGCAGAAATACGAACAGTGTCCTGAGTCGTAGCTATTTAGAATTCTAATATGCATGGCGCTGCATTGGTGTGATGCGGTGTGTCGCTGACTGGCGCATCTGGTGTCCCCTTGAAGCTTGACTGAGACTGAGTGCAACCAGAGAAAGCAAACTAATAAGAGGTTTCAAGATCAGCCATTCCTCCATCTTTTCCTGACCTTTTGGTTTTGTTATTGAAAGGGTGAAGTTGGCTGGATGATTATTATCATATGACCTGAGGTTTGCTTCAGGCATTCTTAAAAAATGAGATGTTTTCATGTGTGTATCCACTCCCATATATTTAAGAGACACAAAGGTTTCTGTTGCAAATTATCAGTAACAGCAATGACAGCTGGTACAACCCAGGAAAATATCTGGTGTTATCAGTGAAGTAAAGATAATTGTGATTTAACATGAATGCATATGTACATTAATCAGCCACTTTATTAGGTACATCTTACTAGTACTGGGTTGGACCCCCGTTTGCCTACAGAACTGCCTTAATCCTTCGTGGCATAGATTCAATAAGGTACTGGAAATATTCCTCAGAGATTTTGGTCCATGTTAACATGATACCATCAGACAGTTGCTGCAGATTTGTCAGTTGCACATCCATGGACCCCCACATCCCAAATGTGCTCTATTGGATTGAGTTCTGGTGACTGTTGAGGCCATTCCAGTACAGTAAACGCGAACTTGTCATGTTCAAGGAGCCAGTCTGAGATGATTCACGCTTTATGACATGCGTTATCCTGCTAGAAGTAGCAATCTGAAGATGGGTACACTGTGGTCATAAAGGGATAGACAGCAACAATACTCAGGTAGGCTGTGGTGTTGACACGATGCTCATTTGATACTAATGGCCCAAAGTGTGCCAAGAAAATATCCCCCACACCATTACACCACCACCACCTGACTGAACCATTGATACAAGGCAGGAGGGATTCATGCTTTTATGTTGTTGACGCCAAATTCTGACCTTACCATCTGAATGTTGCAGCAATATTCAGACCAGGCAACGTTTTCCAATCTTCTACTGTGAAATTATGGTGAGCCTGTGCTAATTGCAGCCTCAGTTTCCTGTTCTTAGCTCAGAGGAGTGGAACCCGGTGTGATCTTCTGCTGCTGTAACCCATCCGCTTCAAGGTTGGATGTTTTGTGCATTCAGACATGCTCTTCTGCATGCCTCGGTTGTAACGAGTGGTAAGTCACTGTTGCCTTTCTATCAGCAAGTCTGGCCATTCTCCTCTGACCTCTGGCATCAACAAGGCACTTGCACCCACAGAACTGCCTCTCACAGGATATTTTCTCTTCTTTGGACCATTCTTTGTAAACCCTAGAGATGGTTGTGCGTGAAAATCCTAGTAGATCAGCAGTTTCTGAAATACTCAGAACAGCCCATCTGGCATCAACAACCATGCCACGTTCAAAGTCACTTAAATCACCTTACTTCCCTATTCTGATGCTCAGTTTGAACTGCAGCAGATCATCTTGACCACGTCTACATGCCTAAATGCAGTTGCTGTCATGTGATTGGCTGATTAGAAATTTGTGTTAACAACGCAGGTGTCCCTAATAAAGAGGCCAGTGCGTGTATATGTATATATGTACATGTATATATGCACATATGCACAACTATATAACACAACTACACTGTAAAAAATATCCGTAATTTAACAGTTTTCCATATTTTGTGATTCATGTTTTTATTTATTTATTTATTTTTTATGCTTTTGAATCACATTATGAGACCTTGATTTTTCTTCTGACACATTTTAACCTTTAAAAGTCGGAAAAAGTGACTTTTATGAATGTTTTTAATAGTTTAAAGTGATATATTGTCTTGCTCTGTGTTGTATTTTATGTTGCAAAAACCTTGTAATAAGCTGCCAGTACATTTTCTGTTATTTTACAGATTCATTTATTTATATATTATTTCTTATAGTGTGCTCCGCATGAATGAGTACACCCCATTTTGCAAATGATTTTTTTTTTAAATTAATTTATCAGTAAATATAGGTCATATCTTTTGGTGCATTTGAACAAAAAAGAATTACTTAATAGATATATTTTTTTAAATAATATTTTAGTCAGCGAACATTTTTAGAAATAGAAAGATAATACATTTAAATTCAAGCAAAATATTATACAAAGTACAAAATTTCAACAAAATTGAGTTTTCTTGAATTTTGCTCTTTTTAAAATTTTTGTTTAATAATTTTTTCTTAAAAATAAATGTGGGTGTACTAGTTTTTGGACCGTTATTATTTAGTCAGATTAGCTCTAGATTTGGCTTCAGTACAGACTAATCTAATGTATATGCACAAATATAATATTGTAAAGCATCCTATAGAAAGGAGAGTCACGATGGCGCAATGCGTAGCCACCCGGTTTCCTCAGGATGCTCCGGGTTCCCCCACAAGTCCAAAAACATATGGTATAGTTGAATTGGATAAGCTAAATTGTCCATAGTGTATGTGTGTGAACGAGTGTGTATGGATGCTTCCCAGTGTTGGGTTGCTGCTGGATGGGCATCCACTGCATAAAACATATGCTGGATAAGTTGGCGGTTCAATCAGCTGTGGCAACCCCTGATAGATAAAGGGACAAAGCCTAAAAGAAAATGAATGAATGAATGAATGAATGAATGATTCCTATAGAAAATATTAATTTAAAAGAAAGATTTGAAAGGGATGTACTCATATATGCTGAGCACTATACATTATATTATTTCAAACTTCTAAAATGTCAAATAAAGTCACTTTGTTAAACTGTAGAGTTTAATTTTCATCATCAAAAGTAGACAGAGCAGAGATCAAGCTCCCATAATGAAATTCACAACTGTAAATAGCCCCCCGAAACACCCACCACACCCCGAAAAAAAACACAATATACGAAAACTGTTAATTAACAGATATTTCTTACAGTGTACAGAAAAAACAAATGACATTTTTTGGTGTACTGTCTCCTTTGGGCAAAAATGAAGCATTTGAAAATTTAGCAAACATACAAAACGTAAAACATACATACATACATACATACTTGTAGATACAAGCAAACACTAACAAGCAAATACTATTTCTATTTTAAAATAGATGTTCAGTGGGTTAAATGCAAAAAAATAAAATAATAAGTGTAAGACTGCACTGATTTTTGACCATATGGTGCATAAGATATTTAACATTCAGACAGATTCATAAAGCATAAAGTCTGAAAGACTCTCATAATGAGCATCAAGAAAGAAGCATGAATTCCCAAACTACCATTTTCTAAGGCATTGCAATGACAAACAAGCTTTTCTAAAGCATAACCAAAGCTATCTTCTACAATGGGCTTTACGGCCTGTATTTTATCTCTTGTTTGGTCTCAAACCACTAAATACGCTCTTCTGAAACTGTCCTTGGAATCCTCATTACTTGTTAAACATATCTGCATTATAAATGAGACACTTCTGGTGTGTGTACAGTCTGAACTAGATGCGGTTCAAGCCCGGAGAACCACACACTTCAGTTTGACACTGGCCTAAAGCGTGCCTGAGGCCGCCGCGCATAAGCTTCAACCGTATTCTCGCTTTCATTATTTATCCATTTGGCTCTTCCGGCTAGACACTGATCCAGGACTTATTCCTTTTACCCTGAATCTAATCTTAGCCGCTATGATAGAAATGACAGAGCAGGTCTGGGATCAGAATTAAGCATAGTTCTAATATCATTTGCTGGACAGTAATCTAAAATAAATAAATAAATAAATAAACAAATAAAACAAAAAAAACTAAACTAAATTTATAATAACTCGACATGCAAGAGAAACCGAAAGAGAGAGAACCTTTGCAGTATTAAAGGCACTACTCTTATTTCTCCCTTGCCCTCTTTTGTCTGGCAAGTAAACATCTTTATTTATCCTGCTTTCCCTTTGCAACAACATGTTTTCTCAGACTGAAAGAGAAGGATGTTTGTTGATTTCTTCCTCTTTTTGTTTTCTTTCTAACTAAATTTAGCAACTATAAAAACTCTTCAGCAATCTGAAAGATTTGCAGCACACTTTGACACTGCAGACTGGAGGTGACAGAATGTGAGCAACGCATGCATTTAGGAGTGAAACAACTCCTCATCCAGAAAAGAAGAAGAAAAAGAAGAGGAAGAAGAGGAAGAAGGTTTGGTTAGTTTTAATGTTTTGCCAGAAAACATACTTTATTAGTTTTTACATTCTGATAAAAAGACAATAGTTGTTCCATCAGTTTGACCAAGCACATAGTATAGTAATTAAATGAGATGCTACAGTATTTGAATAAAGGACTGAATCTCCTAAATTACATTATTCTGTATGTGAAGTAGATATTTCCTGTGTGGTTATTTGTGACATTACAGCGATTATGTTTAGGATTTTTAACCAAAGTAGCAGTTTAGTTTAAGCTCCGAACAAACTGCATATATTTGCTGTAAATGCTTATACTGAAAAACTCATTTGGAGTTAATAGGCTGCGTGGTTGTCACTCCTGTAAATAGCTGAACTCTGTCTTAAGAAACAAAATGTGAAATGAGTTTGCTTAAATTATTCATTCATTCACTTTCTTTTCGGCTTAATCCCTTTACTAATCCGGGGTCACCACAGCGGAATGAACCACCAACTTATCCAGCACATGTTTTGTGTGCCCTTCCAGCTACAACCCATCTCTGGGAAACATCCAGACACACTCATTCTCTACGGACAATTTAGCCTGCCCAATTCACCATGTCTTTGGACTGTGGGGGAAACCAGAGCACTTGGAGGAAACCCACTCGAACGCGGGGAGAACATGCAAACTCCACACAGAAACGCCAACTAACCCAGCCAAGGCTCGAACCAGCGACCTTCTAGTCTAGTTAGCTTAATATATATATGTGCATGATTTGTGCGAACTATCGAATAAATAATAAACACTCAGAAACAACTCACAAAAACACTTTTAGTTATTATTATTTAATAGACTGAAGTTGTTGTCTTTTTCTTACTTTAAAATGCACAAATATGTACTCAAATAAACTTTGGTTTAAAATCTTTTGAAAAAAACAGCAGCACTTTACAGACTTCCTAGTTTTTCGCGATTTTGCAGAAAAAATTATATTGTTTTACAAGACTTATAGACGTTGCATACGCAGCACATATGCAACGCATTTGAGTGTCTCTTAAAAAGTGGCGTCACCTGCGCCCACACAATCATTACATTACGTGGAAGAAGGGGGGATGGTTTTTCAGCCTGTGCAGTAAGCATACGCGGATAAACTGCGAGTGATTTACATGTGAAGTTAATACAAGGATAGGATTAGACATCCTGTGGTGTGAATTGGGCGTTTTGTGCATTTGACAAGCTACAGATTGCAAAAGAAAGTGTGAGCAAACATCTAACAAATGGAGCAATGGAACAGACAGAAAAGCAAGCAGCTTACAATGATGGAGATTGGTTCAAGGATGACGGCCATATATACGCTGGACGTGACAAAACAAAAGGACATTATTTGTGCTTTACATGTATGGCGATAAATGATTTTGTTTACCTCTCCGTCATTAACAAGAGAAAACGCTTCCCTGCCATTGACGAGTTTTACAACAATCCGTGTTTTAGGTGTATTACGGTTGGAGAATCCCTAACGCATGTCCTATGTATGAGGTAAATGAGGTACCTCGCCATAGTAAGCTACAGAGACATACCGCAAATGAGACAAATGACGTCAGTACATAATAACCGGTTATGATTATTACTTAACCAATACCAAATTGTCCGCGTCTGCATCGCGGTGCACCAAAGAAACAATGAATTTTGACACCCCTATTATACAACCTTCGTTTGGCTTAATTCCCACTGTTTTAGATCTGTTTGTCTTGACAAGAGACCAAAACAAAGAAGATTTATTTTAATGACTTGTGTCAATGTCATTGTGTCAGATGGCACACCTAACATAGGCTACCTATTATGGTAAGTAAGATATAAGATATTATATATTATATATATTATAGGTGAGCATAGATTAATTTTTTTTAATCTAGATTTTTCTAGATTAATTTCGGAATTAATTTAGATGAATCTAGATTAAAATGGCTCATTTGAATTCTGTCGAAGGCATTAAGAATATGTGTGCTACACAAATAATAAGTCTTTGAGAACGGGTTTCTCAAGCCAGGTGGCGCATTAGACCAGGGGCTCATCTCCTGTTTCCAAAATGCATCACAAACTGCTTGAGAAACTGTTCTACTATGATAATTGGTGATGAAAATGAATGATATTCAATAAGATGTACCTGTACTGTCAGTAATGGACCTTTCTCTCACACACACACATGCACACACACACGCACGCACGCACAAATGCAATGCGAAATTTTTTTATTTCCATCGGTGTGCGTTAGTAAATTCCATAACACTCTCAGCAGTCCTTACTACTTTTGCATCTAATACCCCAGTTTGTTACGACGGCATGAATGAAATGTTTATGAAATTAAACTTTCTAAACTTATAAACTTATAATGAAGAAAACTGATTAAAGGAATACAATTCCTTAAAAAACAAAGCCCTAAAGCAAACAAATCACATGGAAGACAAAAAGAAAAAAAATATTTACGGTGTCTTTGTTGATACATATACTTACTGTAGTAATTATAATTATGTATGCATAATTACATGTAAATAACCCTAAACCTATTCAGCATTCTAACCTAATCAGCATTCTAATATTGCTCAGTAGTTTACTGAATACTTACAGTGTAATAAGAACAACTTAAAGTGTAAATAAAAAAGTAAAGAATATCACAACAAGTTCTGAGTTGTGTGTCAACTGCAATAAGTCCTAAAATAGCTTAATAGTTTAACTTCCTTATATACAATCAAGGTTAGTTTAGGTTGCAACAAGTCACGTAGTGCAACATTTTTATATGAAATTATTTCACAATGACAGACATGGCATCTTAATCTTGTAATCAAATGTTATCGCTGGCTGTTATGGATTATCCAATCAGAGCAGTATGAGTCTTGGGAAAGGAAAGCCTGTTACTCAATTGGGAGAAGAAAAATAATTGAAATGGCACATCACAAATGAAGATTTTATTGGAACCAAAGTCAGTCAAAGGCCTTGAATTGGCCAAAAAATAAATAAACAAATCAGACCCAAAATCTATCAAGTTTTCAGCCAAATGGGGAAAGAAAGCCTAGAAGTGCAGCATCGGAGAGCAAAGAATTAACTTCTGAAAGGCATGACTGCATGTGTCTGGTCAGCAGCAGAAACTTCTATTGCTTTACGAGCCTTTTTTTCAGCTATCCGTTATCTATCAGTGCCTTTTTTTCTTGGAGCTCAACAGCTCAACATGTCCAAGATCAGTGCGATTGCATTGTAGCAGTGCTCTATCTTATCTGTATCGCTCACATACCGCTGTGCATGACAAACAGAGCTGAGAGCGGAGAGGAATATATAACCACAGACACTCAGGAGCTCTGGTATCAAAATGCCAGGTTTTATTTCGGGGATGGAGAATAGGTTGCTAAAAGTATAAAGAAGGATGACCAGCAGCTTTGACAGCTTATATGTTTAAAATATCTAGGCAGAAATTATATAAGTAAAAAAAAAAAATGGTTAAAACTGAAAATACACACACATTACTGTATACACATTATTATAATTTTATGCTAGATGCAGCTGGTTCATTGGAATACAATTTTAAGTTCATTTAAATAAATCCTATTTTAATACATGGCACAATGGCTCAGTGGTTAGCACTGTCGCCTCACAGCAAGAAGGTCGCTGGTTCGAGTCTCGGCTGGATAATTTGGCATTAAAGCCACTTGGATCAAGTGGCTCAACATGGTTGGTGATATTAACGTCCTGTTTGTGGCACATTAGTATATGTGAGGGAGCTCATGAAAAAATAAAGTTACGTTAAAACCAAGCACACCATTGTTTTTCTTGTGAAATTCCCAATAAGTTTGATGTCACATGACTCTTCCTATTGAAAAAACAAAAGTTGGATCCAAGATGCCGACTTCGAAAGGGCCACCATCTTGAAAAGTTTGCCCCCTCACATATACTAATGTGCCACAAACAGGACGTTCATATCACCAACCATTCCCATTTTATAAAGGTGAATCCATATAAATGGCCCACCCTGTAGATCACATACGGCTGTTAACAAAGGCCCGAAGTTAACAAAATTTTTTTAGATTATTTATTAAATTTCCTATTATTGTATTTTATTAACACTTACCACTACCCCAACTATAAACCCAACCGTCACAGTAATGTAAAAACAGATCTGGATTTGGAATCTTCTCTATTAATATAGCTGATTAACCGTGAATGGATAATAAAAGCCTTCTGAGCCTACCAGTAGGTGCAGAAGGCCCTACTGGCACATATCGATCAGCTGATAACCACTGATAATGCCCAATCAATCGAGTGATAACATTCAAAGTGGGTGGGTTAGCAATCTTTATTTTGAAGCTTTCAGAAGTGCATAAATCCATCATCAAACCAACCAATACACCACCAGGAGATTACCATTCCTTTTAAAGTGAACTGATGTGTTTTGTAACCAAAATTTTTCTATTTAATAAAAAAAAGCAACCAACAAGGTCAGTTCATGGCCCTCTCTTTTAACAACAAGCAGAAACAGGCATTAGTCCTTCTTACTAATAATCGTATTTAACTGCAGTGGCTATGTGGCCATAAAATATATGCAAAAGAAAACCAAAGCCTACATGTGTACTCAAAACTACATTTGTCTAAACATGCAAAGCGTTCCTGAGGCCAAGCGTGTTTAATAGTGTGCTGGAATCTAATCACATCTTCAGCACTGTAGTAGAAGCACAAGGAAGCAATTACTCTCCCGTTGACAAGCTCATCCTCTGTAGCTCCAACTAATGACATTAAAATTGACCGAATGCGGTTCACTTGCAAGTGGTATTACTGTAAGATTAGCGCCGGCCAAGTTGATACAGTGTCATCTCCTCGATCTCCCTCCAATGCAAATATGAGATTAGAGAAAATGAGAGAAATACACTGGGTCTCTCTCTCTCTCCTCTCTCTAGCGCAGCATCTGTTTTTCCAGCTGGGTGAGCGGAAATGTATTCATGAAGTGCCATCAAAACGCCTGCAATTATTTTGCTCATTTAAAGGTCACGTTATTAGATTACAAATCTGTGATGAACCTCCTACACTCTTTTAAAGTCTGTTTTCACACCCATTTGTTGCTTGGTTCCAAACCCGAAATAATTCCACCCTGCTTGGCCCTGCACATTGTACTTTTGGTACTGAACAAAGACATGAGTGCCAGTGACAGCAGATGACATGCTTTCTGACTGAAATTTTCTTCATGTTTTTTTCAATTTTTTCTCAAGAAACAACACATTTTCTATAATGAATGTTAGACATTTTTACTTGGTAAAAAAAATAAAAGATTTATTTCATAAAAAATCAAGAAAGATAAGCTTATTTATTTTCTTTGACAGATTTTATTTCCATTATTATTGTTGCAATGTTTAACAGGATAACTTAATAACAAGGAGTTGTACTATATTGCAAAAATATAATCCAAAATAACTAAAATATTCTAATAAACAGAAGTAAACAAAAGCAAAAAGCATAACAAAATTTAAAACTAAATAATAAAAATGCCCTTTAAGCTGAACAGTTGTATAGTCGACTACACTACTACTCATAGTACTGTATACAGTATATTGTCCTTATAGTCATGTTTTATTTTATGGTAAAGTTCTAGCTACAACTTTTTCTTGCTATAAATATTTACCATAACTTCTGCCTCAATAAACTCCTTATTTGATGTTTATTAGTATCTACGTAAGATAGTAGTTGGGTTTAGGTACACTCAAAAGAAATGACGTTTGCTGTTTGTTCAAACTACATTGCTTGAGGTTTTTTGGGGACAACTTATTTCTTTTATGTTCAATCAAATTAAATGAGTAAAAACCAATAATTTAACTTAAGTCTTAAGTCTGTTGTCCCAACACAAATCAAATGTGTGGAACCCAGCATTTTTTACAGTGTACTTTATAAGTACTAATGAACAGTCAATGTTTAATAAGCAGGTAATAATCTACTAGTTAATAGTGAGAATTGGCACTTGAACTAAAGTGTTACCATACAATTATTACTATTTTTTCATAGTACAAATTGGGTCATTACAGTAGAGTATGACTTTCACGTGTTATGCTGAAAAAAATGATTTTCACAACTTGTTCCAACTACTTATTTTAAAGAGCCCATATTATACATGAAATAGGGTCATATTTAGGTTGTAAGGGTCTCCAACAACAGTCTAATATGCATGCAAGGTCAAAAAACACTTTGATGGTCTTATAATCTGCATTTATTTTTACCTCATTATTCCAGAGACTCCCATATGAATCGTTCAGCGATTCATTTGTACCCAAACCAGTCCTCAGCGCGAAGCTAATCTGCGCTGATTGGACCGATGACAGCCTGCTGCGATTGGTCGAAACTGACAGCCTTCAGCGCGAGACAGAGTGAAATGCCCAGCAGCTAATCAACAATATAAAAGTAGTCACAGTGCATACATGCTTCATAGTGTGAGGTGTGGATTTTGGCTGCCAGTGGGTGAATGTAAATACAGACGATGGACTTAAAAAAACAGACGACAAACTATTTTATTGAGCAAAAACTCCAAGAACTGGCGAGGAGCCCATCACCTGCGCTTTTCACAGACACACACACACACACACACACACACACACACAAACACCTCCTCCTCCTCCTTAGAAGACACAACTCCAAAAGAGAGGGAGACGTCCGCGACACCTCCCTCACCACCCGCGTCCTCGGTTATATCTGCGACACCCCCCGGTCCTCACGTTGCTAACGGGTCACTTTCGTTTTCACTTTCGGGTTGAGGGCGGCGTGATAGTCCTTAACCTAGAGCGGCAGTTCAGCTTGCTGAACCGGCCCTGCGCAACACACACACACACACGCACACACAACACACACACACTCACCGTTCGCCAAGACTAGAGCGCCAGTTCAGCTTGCTGGGTGCAATTTAGACAGCTCCCTTGAATCTGAGCTGAACTATTTTGAAACTTGACCGTTGCATGTGTGTAGGAATAGCTGGCGATCCGTAAACAAAGCGGCACGCGTCGCGTTTTCAACGTGGCTTTAGACGTGATATGAGAAAATAAAGAGTTAACCTGATACAGTACACACGGTTACAAATAACAAAACACAACTAAATGCATAATTTGCAAGCTAGAGTAAACGAGGCAACAGTTTTAATCGCACGTACTTGTGAAATGGGGGAAGAAACTGATCCATGATGCACTGATCCATGTTCTGACAGTCTTTACTGATCCTTCCTTTTACAAACCGATGAAGTCTTCTTTTTAAGCATGTAGTTTCCAGAAGCACTCGATCTGCTCAAGGCTGGGCTATATTGCTGAGGTTTCATCTTTAATTAGACTGTCAATAATATCCATCTGCACAGCGTGACTTCATTCGACCGGTGTCTGTGTGTGTCTCTGTGTGTGTGTGTGTGGGGCTTTTTTTCTGTGTTAGTGGGCGGGGCCGCAGGTTTCAAATGTCCCGGGTTTGCACGCGCAACTACTTGTGTTTCGTAGCCGCGTCATCACGAAACACCTAATGACTCGTTATCAAGACGACTCGTTTGAAGCACTATGAGTCGACTCTTTTATAAATGAATCAATAGTTTTGAACACTGTACACTTTCAGATTTAAGCCTTAGCTGGATATTTCACTTCACTTAGAGCTATGTTACACACTACATGGAAGGGCATTTTCAAAAACCCATAATATGGGCTCTTTAATTTAGCTGAATCAACACACTGTAAAAAAAAATCCTGGTTGCCTTACATTTTTAAGCTGAATCAAATTAACCTTATAAGCCCACTGAACTTATATTAGGGTTGCTCGATATTGATAAAGTCTGATATTGCAATATTTAATTTTTGTGCAATAAATATTGCAATATGAATACAGTTTCACAAGATGAATAGTTTCACAAGATGAATTGCTCTATTTGTCTAGGCAGTCTAACATTATTCAGTACAGTAATAACAATGCAAATGCCCTTGTTACTTTGCATTGTCTCATTTATAGGCCAAATATCGAAAACATTCTTAAATAAAGTAAAAATATTGTATTATATTACCATTCAGAAAAAATAACTAAAAATTAAGAGTTTTTGTAGAAACAAGCAAAATGAACTGCCGTTAGCGTAAGCAAAAGCTCACACTATATTTTGATGGCGCGTTTGTTGAATTTAAGTTACATTGCATCTACATACCAACTAATTCTCATTAAATTGTAAGTCGACTGTTAGCTTGGGGTTAGGGTTGGGGTTAGGGTTGGTCTAAGTTGACATGTACTTGAAAAGTTTCTTATAGTCAGTTAAATGTCTGTTGAAGGAGCAGTATCAACAGATATTAAACAAACAGTCTACTAATACTCAATTGGACCATCAAAATAAAGTTACCAAGCAAAATAATCTTGTTTTCACCTTGAAATGTAGATTTATGTACAAAAAACAACAAACGCCCTAAAACTTTTTTGTCTATTATGGTTAAACTTGAGCTTGTTTTGAATAATAATTCAGACTTAACATTGCATATCTTGCTATGTGACTTTTGCGAATGCGCACATTGTGATATCATTGCTTAAAAGATATTTTGTGCAGCCTTAACTTACATCATGTTAAATTGACAAAACAGCTTGTGTAACTTTTCAAATTAAGTAAGAGCATGATTAACTTTTAATAAGTTACAATGACCAAAAAAGATTTGTTGTCAGAACTAATTTGTTATACAATTTTTTACAGTGCATAATTCTTAATTTTTTTTTTTTGTGAAAACTTCATTGTTTTATGTTCAATCCACTTTAATTTGTAAAAACAACTATGTTAACTTAATCTATTTATGTTAGGACAACATGAGGTAATTGTGCAGAATTTTTTAAAGTGTAGGATGGTCTTCCCTCAGAATGATTACATTTGGTCTAAACTGAAAACCCCCACTACTGTAAGTGTAACAATTGAAATGTGAAACTATATGTCATAGAAATTCACTTTCATGAGGACAGTCATGTTTCCTACAGCAATTGCAATGGGACAATATTTCTACAGATGGCCAGGCATATAATAAAACCTGTTACAGTATATTCCCACTGTGAAAGGTTTTCATATACTGCAGAAGCAGCAAGTAAGTTGCAACTGGGTAACATTCAATTTTACAGTATATTGCTCAGGTTTGAATTTCAGTTTGAATTGACAGACTGGATGATATTCAACTTGATGTGCAGGGTTTGATATCGAAACACAAAGCACCTACTGTATATAACCGGTGTGTATTTGATCAAATCATAACAGATAACAGCCTGAGCTGTCGATTTAAATCAAAGATGCAGAAAGTAGAGGATTGAAACAAAGCTTCTTTAAACTGTTTTAAGAAGTCAACTTCATTTTAAATCAGCAGCCGCTAAGCTATATAACTGTAATGTGTAAAAACCAATGCAATCTCATGTAATTCATAACTTTGTGATTTAGTGGCTAATTCGTATCAATTCATACGATCTAATTCGTACAATTTAGTACGATTTGCTCATCAACCAATATCGGTTGGGGTTAGGGTGCGAATAGGTGCCACGCCTCCTTTTTAAAATCGTAAATTTTCGTACGACCGAACTTATGACAATTAGCCACTAAACTGACAAAACGTAAAATACTTGCATTTCCTCGTGAGATCAGGCTGGTAAAAACTGCTAAACAGGAAAAGTTACTTTAAAAAGTAATATATTGCAATATTTAACAAAATATTTTTAACAAAAAAAATATGCATTGTTACTTTTGCATTAACTTTTCATCATTACCTTTATCTCAAGGTCTATCTGTCTAACTCTGAAAAGCAGTGTCACAACGTATAGGGTGTGAGAAAGTGTTGGTGATAAATGCACTGCTGCTTCCACAAGTGTGCACAGCTGTACAAGAGTGGTTATAGGCACGTGTCAACCGAGAAATCTACATATTTAGTCCATTTTAGTTTGTTTGTCAAGTCACAGATCCTCCACAGTACAGCACAATAAATACAAAAAAATAATAAAAATATGCACTTTTGCAATAATCCCAGAAACTTCCTCCAGCACTGCGTTTAATGTGACGTTTATCCACATGGGTGGCTTAATTATTTGGGCTTCAGTGACTCACAGCCCAGATAATAGAAGCCAAAATACCGGGGCCTTAGAAACTCAATAGGCGGTGTAATTCCTCTCTAATGTTACGGAGATATGTTTAAAAGAAATACAATTTCACAGTTTAGCGACGTGTAAATAATGCATGGGGGAGATTCTGTGAAGTTTTGTTGTCGCTGTCTTTGGGCTCTTTCAAAAGTCTTACTTTCCTTTCCTAACAAAAAGTTCCTGGCACTGGAAAAGGTTGGAGAAAAAAAATGGACAAAACATTAGAATTAGACACATTGATGAAATCAGATCAATTTACAGTATCAAAAATAGATTTCTGAGAATGTATCTCGAATTCTTCTGACCCATTTCTGTTTTTGAGCATAATTCAGAATTGTATCATATACACACACACACACACACACACACACACACACACGCACACACACAGACACACACAAACACACACACAGTATATGGAAAACACAAAGTACAAAAACCTAAAAACCAAAACAAACCAAAAAATAGAAAAGGCTACCTGTTAAGTTTAGTATTGATTATAAAATATTGCTTCTGACCTATAAAGCTTTAAATAATCTAGCTCCTGCTTATTTAACTAACCTTCTGTCATGCTACAATCCAACCCGCTCTTTAAGATCTCAAAACTTCAGTAGTACTCAGAATAGCAAAGTCTACTAAAGGAGGTCGAGCATTCTCATTTATAGCTTATAAACTTGGGAATAGCCTTCCTGATAATGTCCAAGGCTCAGACACACTCTCTCAGTTCAAAACTAGACTTAAGACCTATCTTTTTAGTAAAATGTAAACACAATACACTGCATAACAGTGTGGTGCATGAGTGAGCTCCACGCAGGTGAGTGGCCTTGACAAACCACCTGTAGGACACACTCCTCATGTCCTAATACACCACACACTTTGATAGAAACACTCATATGCGTTACATGTTTGTTTTTTATTTTTGTTTACATAGCTACTATTTTCATTTGCAGCCCTACATTTTTGCATCTCGTGTTTAAATACAATATGCACTTTTTTTTCTTTATTCTCCATTTCCACCTGGGGATACTCATACCGAGGCCTCTAAAGATTATGCAGCACCATTGATGTGATCCAAGACACGTGAATAAACGATGCCAAGGTATCCATAATCCTGGACCAGGCCACATCCTGAGATGATGCTGTGGAGGTCATGGAGGTCTAAATTGAACTTCAACTCTGAAAACTGTACTGACACAGTTTTAATTGACTAGAACTTCTATGTTAAGCTGCTTTGACAAAATCTACATTGTAAAAGTGCTATATAAATGAACATGAACTGAACAATGAACGCAATTGTCATGCACATCTTGTCAGTGAAATACATCTGTAATCAGTAATAAATCTCTTTAAAACAGGTCACAGGACATCAAAGTAGAAAATGTAAGTGCTTTCATTGATTCACCATGACTAATAAACAAACTATGGAATCATCTTAGAGAAGGATTCATTTCAGATAATCGACTTAAATTACGAGCAGAGTTTGAAGCACTAACATGTTATTAAATGTGGTATTTTCTTTGATTTCAGGATTGCTTCAATTCTATTTTCCACAGTTGGGTTGTTTAGCTTGCCTGTGAACTACAACTCTGTGTAGAAAATGCTGCCCCATCTGAAAGCATGTGCTAGAGATTTACTGCTGATTACAGTGCCGGCTTTACTGTCAAAATGTGCATGAAATCAGTTTTTGATTAATCATGCAGCCCTAACACAAGCACACACACACTCACACTACTCAATGTGTAATTTATTAAGTAGGTGTCTTGTTACAAACTTAATATTTACTGCCAAGCTGTCAATCAAACACATAGCAGACTTATTCTATTTAATCTAAGAGTACTTAGGCAACTGACTAAGACAGAGACAGAGAGATCAAACATATGTCTGACTTTCATAGGCAGTCTGCACATCTGAATTTGTTATTCAGACTTTCTGCTTGAATGCTTGAATTATGCTTGAAGTTGATGTTTTAGTGTGGAGATCTCAGTATGAGGAGGCTTCAAGGTCTCACAACAGATGAATATGAACATAAAACCTACATCACTGTGAAACAGATGTGTGAAGACTGGTGGATTTTAATTTATTTTGAACTTGAATGATGCTCATTTGTTGACGTCGCTACAGCAAATGTCAGAAGCTTTCTGTTTTTTTATTCATTTAATTCAGCAGTCTGTCTATGAAAAAGCACAAAACAGGATATTAAGTAATTTTCTTTCTACAAATAGTCAGTGAAAAGAAGCGTTTAACCTTCAAAGATGAATAATTTCGCTAGGTCATGCTGTTTTCAGTTAATTTAGTTCATATTCAGTTATTTTTTATGAGGCTTGACATTTTTTGTAATATTGTTACCCAAATTTGAGGGAAGATGCAATTTAAAAGTCTAATTTGTGATTCTATTGTAATAATAACATGTTAAATAAACATTATTTATCACATATTTCACAAATCACATAAAATATGTTTAAAATAATTTAATAAAAAAGATACTTATAAAATAGAAAAAAACAACAACATAACATTTAAAATAAAATACAATACAAGATAAATAAATAAATAAATTAATTAATTAAAATAATTAAGACAATAATAAGTAAATAAATAAATAATAAAATAATTTATAAAATAATAAATAAATAAACAAAATAAATAAACAATAGAAACAAACAATAGAAACAAACAAATAAATAAATAAATAAATAAATAAAACGCCAACTTCTTGGGTTAAAACTTTAATAAACTTTCCATAAAACCGAGAGGTGATTCTTAAAGCAAGTCCCCTACTCATCATAAAAAAGTAACCATTCTCTTTTGGTGACTGCAGCTGTCCCATACTTGTCAGCTAACATGATTGGTGCACTGTTTTCTATAGTTCTGAAATATCTCTGTGTACCTTATAGTGTCCATGTATCCAACCGTCAGCGTATTTATGTTCACTGAGTGACTGAACCACCAAGCCTGACAGCACATTAACACACTGACAGAGACAGTACTTTTGACGTGTTTCTGACACTTCTATAAATAATCTTGATATTGTGCTTGTCGCAAACAAGATGTGCTCACAAATATCTTTTTGACAGATATGTGCACAGAGTCATAAATTCATGCTATTTTAACAAGGTCACAACATGCTCAAGGTGTCAGATTATTGTATAGAGGTAATTTATTCTCTAACAAGATATGTTATGGGACCATATGTTTTTGTTTTATGATTCACATCATTACTTTCCCTCCTGCTGACGAGTTAATGAATTACAGGCACAAAACAGCTCCCATTTCCATTTATTTCCGGTTTTGGAATGACAATGGTGCATGGACAACTACTGGTTGAATTTTCAGCAAGAAAAGTTTTTTTGTTAAGTAAATATACTTTATGCTTACAATATTTTCTACTTGTGGAAACGTTAAACACTCATCAATATAAAATAACCCAGGAAATTCCCATAGCATTTCATTACAAACATATATTTTAACTAAAACTTTTATTGATTTAGCATGACTTTTAACATCATGATTATGGAAGTATCTCAAATAAGGATTTAATTTAAACATTTGACTGAAGTTATATGTTAACCCAGGCTCATTCTGAAAACATACGGCTATATACATTTCTGCAGAGCGCCAAATTTGTCCAGGAGTTCCTTTTTTTTTTTGCCATTTTTGTTGTTGTGAATTTCTCATTTTGAGATCTCAAATTTCTCTCGTGAGTGCCATTTGTGCCTGCTGTTCTCGCATAATCCACTAGAGGCCACTGTCAACTGACCTGAATGACTGACTGACTGACCCTCCTTCTTCCCTAAACCCAAACCAATAGTGTTTTTAAAAGCACCGATTGACCCATCCACTTCCCTAAATCCAACCGAATGTTTTAAAAAAAGCAATCCAGAAAAAGAAAAGAGTTCGCCTGATTTTAACCACGTTTTTCAGATTCTACCAGATTCTCACACTGTTATTTTCTTGTTTATTTATTTTTTTGGCTTCTGTTTTTTCTAACCTGCTTTCTGGAACCATTCTTCACGGGATTCAAACCCTGTCGTTGTGGTCAACTCCTCTCTGCGTCTTATGCCCGCCGACATACATGGCAAGCTATTGGGAAAACTGGTAACAGCGGGAAACCCGTCCATATGGTGCTACGTGCGAAAAGGAACATACCATACCGTAGAGTTCGTTTTAAAGACAAAATGCAGCTATACGTACTTCTGGCTACATAATTCGCAATCTCCTGAAATGTATATTTTACATTAGAATGGAGTAAAAACTTTATTTTTAGCAATAATTCCCCACTCAACATGTATTATCTCAATGTCATTGTCTGATTAAATAGATTTTGATTTTGAAATCAATCGTTGCATAGCTTTACAGACAATATACTCATGAAAATCACCTTCCATTAATCGCTCAGCCCAAAGTTTTATTATAACAGTGGCCCAATAATGGAATATTAAATATTTAATGACACTTAGTTTGTCAAGATTAAATAAAAGTGTAATTGTATAGCATAAGGTTTGATGTAAACAATGGCTGCATTGATCTTCATAGATTAAATGCTTAATTACAACTGCCAAGGTTGATGTAGAAGAAAAATATATCTGATATATTTGATGTAAAAAAAATTTAGTCAGTCAGATCACAAGTATGAGGGAGATTCCTGAGTTGTATAAGTTTCCTGTTTGCATTTTAATCCATCACTTTTTTTCTGAATGGAGGATAAGGATATAAATGGAGCTCCAAGTGCTGTACAAACCTCCTGGAGTTTTCATTTATTCATAGTCTTTCAACCTACAGTGTTTTATGAGCACCTAAACCTACCCCAACCCTAAACCCAACCTTACAGTAACTTGTTGTGTTTCAGTCATGTCTATTACACTTACACCACCCCTGAACACAGCCTATTTGCAGCTTAACTCCCTTCAGGAGATCTTCAGGCTGCAATTTGACAGGTTCTTTTTTCTTTTTACATCATAATTCTAGATGGTGCAGTATAAACCCAAACTCATTAGCATGCTTCAACAACATGTCCTGTAATGCTTAAAAATTTGGTCAGCAAATGGGATTTTGTGGCTGTTTCAGCATAAACACAAAAGCAATAAACACAATAAATACATGAATTATCAGGTTCCACATTTTTGTGATTTACAGTTGTATATATATATATATATATATATATATATATACAGTTGAAGTCAGAATTATTAGCCAGCTGAATTATTAGCCCCGGTTTATTTCTTTCCCCAATGTTTGTTTAATAAAGAGAATTTTTTAACACATTTCTAAACACAATAATTTTAATAACTCATTTCCAATAACTGATTTATTTTATCTTCACCATGATGACAGTAAATCATTTTGACTAGATATTTTTCAATCTTCTATACAGCTTAAAGTGACATTTAAAGGCTTAACTAGGTTAATTAGGTTAACTAGGCAGGTTAGGGTAATTAGGCAAGTTACTTTCTCCAGAAGAAAAAATATTATCAGACATACTGTGAAAATGTTCTTGCTCTCAAACATCATTCTTGCTCTCAAACATCATTTGAGAAATATTTAAAATAATATTTCTGACTTCAAGTGTGTGTGTGTGTATGTATATATATATATATATATATATATATATATATATATATATATATATATATATATATATATATATATATATATATATATATATATAATTACGTCTGTAACATAACAGAAAAAAGTACTGTTTATTACCAGGTTTTTCAAGCCATGATTTACACCACCAATATAGACAATATATCACTCAAAAATACTATAATGCAATTCAAAAGCATAAATAAATTCTACAATGAAATCATGAACTGCAAAATATGGAATTAACCAGTCAAAAGAGTTTCTGTTTTCATCTGGAAGTTGTCAAAAAAGAAGTAAAAATGGACAAACATAAATGACTTCAGCCTCCATTTACACCTGTATTCAGTGTTCGTCTACTCCTGATCGAACACACAAAAAGCATCTTAATACCACATTGAAATGACCATCTCAAACTAGTACTAGTCAGCGAACAGTAACTTTCACCACAGAGAGTAATAGCAAACTGAATCATGGGAAAGCCAAGAAGCTGACAGGATAGGACCAGTGAGCAAGGTAAGAGGTTTCTGTGCTCTTCTGTGTCCCCAAACTGACAGTAATGAGAAGTTTGAGGCACGGTGCGATTCCACTTTGGTAATCCATGCAGCATATTCTGCCTTAGAGGATTACGGCTCCTTGTGTCATCTTGACATTTTTGTCCCAAACAGATACTTAGACAGGAGATATTATTTTGCACAGAATAGAAAAATCACCCTTTTTTAGTCTTCAAAAGACTACAAAATGGAAATGGCCTAACTGTATAATGCATAAGATATGTCAATGTGACTTTTTTTTCTTTTAAAGAAATGTCTAATGTGCATTATAATCTATCTAAGTGCAATGCATGACTCATTCCATTGCATTATATTTACCCCATTGTTACAACGATGGACCACCGAAAGCAACTCCATTTCTAGAGTGATGTGACAGGGGTATTGATTTACCTCCTAGAGATCTTGTTTATCCTTCCTTTACTTCTCTGTAACTTAAAGGGCCCCTGACAGGCTCCTAACAGCCACCTGGCAGAGCGGGAACAACACACATGCTCTTAATAAATGACAACATGGGGGACATCTATTAAAAGCTTACAGCTCAGTGCAGATGGCTGTAAGAAAACATCCAGAAAGAAAAAAAAAGATGTAAGGAAGCCGGAGAGGCACAGTTGTGTAAGAGTCACAGGACAGAGGTCAAATACTAGATTAGACTATAGTTGGAATAAGGGTTACAAACCTTGTAAATTCAATTACAGTTAATTAAATGATGAGATTATATAATAAAAAAGTATTTAAAAAGTATTAAATTTGAATAAAAAAGTATTAAATTAGCAACATATAGACCATTTTGAGGGATTTAAACAAAAACAATGGTCCCAATGTATTTCCTGTTTTACATTTTTAATTTCTATAGTTTCCAAGAATCCAAAATGAGCCACATGTTGATGAATAATGTTATGATGCTGTTTTAACAAGTTATGATTGAATTTCCTCTTGTTACAGTTATAAAATAGTTTGATAACAAGCAGGAAATGACCATGGGCCAATGACATGACCACGCTGAAATGTTCTATATAGGGCTTATGACACTTAGATCTACTTAGTAGATCAGCTCTATTGACACCCTCTGCCAATGCATTAATGAAATTAGTAGTTGGATGTGCCAAAACTTTCTTCAGTCAAACAAAGAGAAAACTGAAGTCATTGCTTTTGGAAGCAGAGATGAGATTCTCAAGGTGCGTACCTTGGCTCTAAGGGTCAAACAATAAAAAATAAGGTCAGATATGAGTTTCAGTAATCATGTCAAAGCAGTAACTAAATCAGCATACTATCATCTCAAAAATATTGCAAGAATTAGATACTTTGTTTCCAGTGAGGACAAGGAAAAACATGTTCATGCTTTTATCAGCAGCAGGTTGGATTACTTTAATGGACTCCTCACTGGCCTTCCCAAAAAGACATTCAGAGAGTTGCAGTTCATCCAGATTGCTGCGGCCAGGATTCTGACCAGAACCAGAAAGTCAGATCACATCACATCTATCCTCAGGCTTTTACACTGGCTCCTAGTTACATTCAGAATGGATTTTAGAGTATTATTACTTGTCTATAAGTCACTAAATGGCCTAGGACCTCAATACATTACAGATATGCTCACTGAATACAAACCTAGCAGATCACTCAGATCTTTAGGATCATAGAAATTCTAAGAAATAATTAAAAACAGGATGACTCTGCCTTCAACTACTGCTGGAATCAGCTTCCAGAAATGATCAGATGTGCTCCAACATTAGGTATGTTCAAATCACGACTGAAAACACATCTGTTTAGCTGTGACTTTACTGAATGAGCACTGTGCTATGTCCGACAGATCGCACTATTATGTCTTTCTTTTCTTTTTCATTCTTTTATAACCTGTTTTAACACATTTGAATCTGTTTTTAATCACTTTTATTATTTGTTTATTTTCTTATATTTGTCTCTTTTATTCCTGTTTACGTAAAGCACTTTGAATTGCCACTGTGTATGAAATGTGCTATATAAATAAACTTGTCTTGCCTTGCTATAGATAGTAGATAGTATGTTTCCTTCAATTATTTGAGTAATGCACTCTTCATTCAAAAATCTCTCACTTGTAATATGTGGGCATATTTACTGTACAAAACTTGTCAGTAAACTATGAGGGCAATAGAATAAAATAAATATATAAAACATTTTTTTATTAATCATAATTGAGTTACTAAAAATTAGATTTTAGGCCAAATCGCCCAGTCCTAAACATATACATATATTATTTCAACACATAAATAAGATTAAAACGAAAAATGCATCATCTATTAATATCCATCCATCTATCCATCCATCTATCCATCTGTCCATCCATCTTTCTACTAAATAACTAAAACATTAACTAAAAAAACTAAGGTCATTTTAGAGTTTTGGTTGAAATATATTTCTAGTGTTTAAAAAATGAAAATGTATAAAAAGCAACAATAAATTCGATGGCAAAAATCAACGTCTAATTTGCCTATATAATGTTTTTTTTTTTTTTGGAAAATAATAATAGAAATATTCCATAATTTGCACTCATGACTTTAATATGCAAGTCTGACCACACATTTTTTGGTTTCCAAAATAAATCTACCCATTAGGCATGCAGTAAAAAAGTGGCAAATATCCTCGTCAGATGTTTGTCTCTTTCTTAAACACCCAGGACTGACTCGAGGGGAATCCTCTACTCATAATTCAAATGCCACATCTCCCAAAGTCTGTTTTGAAAGTTGACGAGAGGCTCTTTACTTCTTTAACTCAGAAATAATTTAGGTTTTCACTTCTCTTTCATTCTTTCTTTCGTTCTGCCTTTCAGCGAGGCATCCATTAAGGCCAGGGGATGAGGCTCGTCTAAAAGGAAGCGCTCAATAATTCAGCAGCCATTGTTTCCTGTGATGCGCTTTGCACACTCATTGACCTTTGATCTATGTTGTTTATCCATCTGTGCTTGATGGATCTGCCCTGAGCACACGAGGTGTTCGCTGCAGAGGAATAAATCACAACTCTGTCTGTTCATAAGGCAAAGGTGAAGATATGACGTACCGCCTTGCTGTCAACGACATAATACATTGTTTAAAAGAACCATCGCAACTTTATCTCCATCACCTTCATCTTTGGAATGAGGCATGTGAGTATTTTAAATTTGCTACTACACTTAAGCACATCTTTCAATTATATGAACTTCATGAGTTTATTTTTATTTTGGGAATCTTTCACTTTATGTCAACAATATCATACTTTTGAAGTCCACTATATGCATTCCATGAAAGCATTGCTTCTTGTGGATTATTTTCAGTTAAATTGGTTCTTAAATGTTCCAGAATGTAGTCATTTTTCATGGCTGAACCTGGACTGACTGGATTGCATCAGTTCCGGAGTTAAAAAGCCACTGATTCAAATGACCTATTCAGAGTGAGTCTCCAGTTAACGATTCTTCTGATTCAAAACCTTCACCCAGTTAACGATGCACAGATTTAAATCGTCAGTACATGTGTATTGTTAGTGACTGACCAATTTTAGTAGAATAACTCAAAACCAGCTGATTTCAATAACAAAATCCATGATGAAAAATGTTCATTGACATTCAGAGATGACGAGGCACCAACATCATTAAGGGTATCTGATATTATCAACATGCAGGAGTCATTGACAAAAAGAGACCACCCGCTGACCACCCTGTGTGATTTTTTATATGTTAGACGACACACTGATCATGCAAATCAGATGGTGAGACGAGTCAAAGGATTAAAAACAATAACACATAGTACATAGTGGCTATGCATAATCGACACTGCTGTAGGACAAACTAGAGATGTACAGTATAAGAAGTAAATTTAGGCCACATTTACACTAATAACTTTAAGTTTTAAAAAGTATAACTTTTGCTATGGTTACACCTTCTGTCTACACTACCCTGGAGTTTTCGAGTACCTCAAAAGCACTTTGAAAATCCTGAAGAGACCATTTTTGTTTTAAAATGCTGCTGCTCCGTGTCAGTGTGGATGGTGGAAAATAAAGACATTTGGAAACGGAGGTATGGCTGCAGACATTCTGATTGTGGCTTTTTCTCAATGTTAAGTGCAGAAAGTTCAGTCTTGCATCCTTTCCTTGTAAGTTCAGACATCGCAAGTTTGATATGGAGAACAAAGTCCTGAGGACACGTCGGGTAAATCTTTAAAGGGAAAAGTGTACTTAATAATGTCATTAACTTCACCCTGGCTATATTGTTTCACTATCCTAACAATGACATGAAAACATGATATAAGGAAAATGTTGAGGTGTCGTGTAGCTACATATTCATATGACCATCATCTTCACTGTATGCATATTTATAACAAAACATAATATATATATATATCATAACTGTCTCCTTTATTTTTCATTAAAAGTATTATTAATTAAAATTATTTTAAATTATTATTAAACATAGCCTGTCTGTTTTGCTGAATATCAGTAATAATAATTAATAATGGCCATTATAAAAGTGTAACGAAAAATAAGCTTATACAATATAGGAAATAAAGTCAAGCAATCAGTCAAAAGTGCAGAATCAGTGTTCGTGTTTACATAAATTAATGTAACTTATCTTCGCACTCAGCCTAAACACTTTACCTAAGATCAAGTAATAGATTCAAAAGAGCAAGAGTCGTTAGATAGAGACAATGAGAGTGAGATGAGATCCAGCAGAAGATCCTTCAAGAACTGTTTGACGTGCGCTGGTCTCAGCTGGGGTTTTGTGCTCAAAGCACCCGTTGACTGCCTGGAGCTCAGACGTCCAAAAACGCTGCAGCATATGCTAGAGTGTGTGTGTGGTTACGTGATGTGCGTTTTCAGCAGTATAGTGTGGACGGAGATCCTTTCGGAAACACTTTGGTGAAACGCCAATGTGGATGTAGATCATTTTCGTTCAAAAACGCCACTTTAAAACTAAAACAAATTAGTGTACATGGGGCCTTACATCACTTTCTTTTTAAAATGTTACCACATTTTATCTTATGTATTTATGACTTGGTATGTTTATATTTGTCAAAGCACATTTACACACATTTTTATCACTAATTATAGGTTATACATATGCTATACTTGTTTGCACACTATCATTAATTATCAGTAGTATTTATTTTAAAACTGTTAACCAGCACTGGTGAACTGAATGCTATTTGTTGAACATGTCAGTGTTTAAATCAAATAGAACATGAGTAATCTAGACAAACTATTCATCATGCTTATAAGCCTCAGTTGTAGGCCTCAAACAGTGATTGTAGCAATTTTTTTCAACTAAAGGCTTATAAGGAATGAATTTGCTAGAATTGTGTAAGTACACACCAGAACATGGAGTTAAAAAGAACAGGACATATTTGTAGCATTGTTATAAAGCACAAACACGCCAATTGCTGTAAGGCCCAGTTGATTTCAAAAGGTAAGAGTCCACTGAACAACAACCCATGGCACATTTAGTCTAATAGTATAATATTGCTGAATTATGGATGATTATTTCTTTGTTTCATCACAGTTTCATCTGGAGATCTACAATAATGTTTACAGTATTTACATAATAACTTGCACATCTTGGTAGTGAAACCAGCACATTTTATACTTTACAATGTTACAAACAGAATGAGACCTTAATACTTTTACTAAAGCAATATTTATCGTTCATTCATTCTCCCTCTGCTTAGTCCCTTATTTTTCAGGGGGATGAACCGACAACTATTCCGGTATATGTTTCACGTAGTGGATGCTCTTCCAGCCTAGGAAATACTAGGAAATGATTTCATTATCATCAGACTCGAATCAACATGTTTGTTTTCATGTCCATCATTGAGAAGTTTGTTAGAGACACTTTTTTCCTCATTTAAACCTGCACATGCTGTGAGCACACAAAGGTCTGATCTTATCGAAACACCCATCTACTAATCAACTGACTTTGTCCGACAGTAAGAGGCTTATTAGACTTGCTGCGTGCGGTGAAATCCACAAACCGCTGGCTTAGAGACAACAAAAAATGTCCAGGAGGGAAAGTGAAGGAGACAGAGCTGAGTATTAATATGCATGGTGTTGAGACACACACCAGGGAAGGCATTAGCGACTATAACAGGCTGTGCTGATGCGTCTGCTTGTGCAAAAACATACACCTTTAACTTCATTATCTATAGCCACAACATTGCAAACGCCTTTACGCACATAAGCACACACGCACTTAGACCCAATTATGAAGGCTGGGGACACCATCCAGAACTAATTAATAGAGTCCGATTATCACTCATTAACCTTTGTGTTGCTTGGCTCATCTACTAAAACTGGGCAGTGTGTGTGTGTGTCTATACAGTTGAAGTCAGAATTATTAGCCCTCCTGAATTATTAGCCCCCCTGTATATTTTTCCCCCAATTTCTCTTTAATTGAAAGAAGATCTTTTCAACAAAATTCTAAACATATGAATACCTAATAACTGATTTATTTTATCTTTGCCATGATGACAATAATATTTGACTAGATATTTTTTAAGACACTTCTATACAGCTTAAAGTGACATTTAAAGACTTAACTAGGTTAATTAGGTTAACTACGCAGGTTAGGGTAATTAAGCAAGTTATTGTATAACGATGGTTTGTTCTGTAGACTATTGAGAGAAAAAAAATTGCTTAAAGGGGCTAAAATTTTGACCTTAAAATGGTTTTAAAAAAATTGAAAAATGCTTTTATTCTAGCCGAAATAAAATATTATCAGACATACTGTGAAAATTTCCTTGCTCTGTTAAACATCATTTGGGAAATAAAAAAATAAATAAAAATTCAAAGGGGGTTTAATAATTCGGATTTCAACTGTATTTACCAAGATACTAGTATTATAGTACATAGATACTATCTTAAAGTGCGATTTGAAGACTTAACTAGGTTAATTAGGTTAACTAGATAAGTTATTGAAATTAGGCAAATCATTGTATAATAATGGTTTGTTCTAGGGCTGCACAATATATGATTTCAGCATCGATATCGCAATGTGTGCATTCGCAACAGTCACATCGCAGCATCTGCAATGTGGAGCTTGGATTATTATAGTTGATCAGCAATGAAAAATGTGCAGTGTTATTTCAGATTTTACATTACAGTTAATTATTCAATAATAGGGCCGGGACAAAATATCAATGCTGATTTGTTGTGATAATTCCACCCGCGATACATTACAGATGTAGCCAAGTATCGATTTTTATTTAAAGGTACAAAAGATCTTTTCAAGACACTTCTATGCAGCTTAAAGTGACATGTAAAGGCTTAACTAGGTTTGGTAAAAATATAGCTTAAAGGGGCTAATAATTTTGATCTTAAATTTTTTTTTTTTTAATTAAAATATGCTATTATTCTAGCCAAAATAAAACAAATAAGACTTTCTCCAGAAGAAAAAATATTATCAGACATACTGTGAAAATGTCCTTGCTCTGTTAAACATCATTTGGGAAATATTTAAAAAGATAAAAAATAAATCAATCAAAGGAGAGCTAATAATTCTGACTTCAACTGTATATATCATAGGAAAAAAACATCGCAATGTCAGATTTTCCATTATCAGGCAGCTCTAGTTAAAATACTACTTAAGAAGGCTATACTATTGACCTCAAAAAAATAAAATAAAACTGCTTTTATTCTAGCCAATATGAAACAAATAAGATTTTCTCCAGAAGAAAAAATATTATAGGAAATACTGTGAAAAATTCTTGCTCTGTTAACTATCATTTGTGAAATATTTTTGACCTCAACTGCATATATACACAAACAATTTTTAATTGTGTTCTCCAAAGATGCAAAATAAATGCATCTTTGGAGAACACAAAATATGTGCACAAAATAATAATATGTAACAGTGAAACTGCTGAATGAACAGATTAAGGGGTCGGGGTCATTGTGAGATTTTCATCAACACTGCACTTTTTTTTTTTTTACATTTTTTTAGCTCTGACCTGTGTTTTATATGGTCAGCTTATATAACAGCATGTCCTGCTTAGGATTGATTTAGTTGGCCCATGTTGCATTTAAACTTCACTAGAGCTTATTTTTCTTTCTAGCACTCTCTGAAGTTATCAGTTTCCTTGATGCACACCAAGCTTTAAAATGGCAGCATTTACACTTCAGATAAACCACAGCAGTCGCACCTGATATCATTTTAATCAAACCACACCAACAAACTGTGAACACACCTTCTAATTTATGAACTGTCCTTTGCATCGCAGAAAAGACATGTGACAGACTTTTTATGCGTCTTATCAATCAGCACTTTAGCACAAAAGAGTTTTAAATTACAAATAAGAGATGTAAGATATTAAAAAAATATCACACAGCGATATTTTGTGTTTCTGCAAAATACATTGCAAAATGATTACAATTTCACCAGATAGCTTGAATAGCTTGTTTTTGAAAGATTTTATTAATTTAGACAGCTTGGGATGATATAATAAACATACAAGCATAGACGATTACAACAGAGCAAACATAAACATAAAATATACAGTGCTTTATGGCTTCCTGGGGTATTAAGGTACAGAAACTGAAGCAAATCAAAATAACTCTGTATAGTCTTCATTGTATGGCTGCACAATATTGAAAAAACAAACAATTATTGCAATATTTTGTTATGAGTGATATACAGTTGAATTCAGATTTATTAGCCCTCCTGAATTATTAGCGGAGAGAAGTCTTATCAAAATGTGACACAGAGATATTTTATTTTTCTGCTATATATATTGCTATAGGTGAGGCAGTGGCGCAGTAGGTAGTGCTGTCGCCTCACAGCAAGAAGGTTGCTGGTTTAAGCCTCAGCTGGGTCAGTTGGCATTTCTGTGTGGAGTTTGCATGTTCTCCCTGCGTTCGCGTGAGTTTCCTCCGGGTGCTCTGTTTTCCCCCACAGTCCAAAGACATGCAGTGCAGGTGAATTGGGAAGGCTAAATTGTCCGTAGTGTATGAGTGTGAGTGAGTGTGTATGGATGTTTCCCAGAGATGGGTTGCTGCTGGAAGGACATCCGCTGCGTGAAACATGTGCTGGATAAGTTGGTGGTTCATTCCGCTGTGGCAACCCCAAATTAATAAAGGGACTAAGCCGAAAAGAAAATGGATGAATGAATGAATATATTGCAATATGACTAACATTTCACTTCTTGAAATCTTGAATTTAGATGGATTGGGGTGATTTTATGAAGTTGTTAATCATGTCTAAAAAATAATAATCAAATTGCAAGCAAGAATAATTACAACAGACCAAAGAAAAAAAGGAAAATATACAGTGCTTTATGGTTTCTGGAGAATCAAACTCTGTTCAGGGACAGAATTTGAATAATGAAATGTAAAATAACACTGTATAGTATTCATTGTATTAATAATTCAGTAAGACTATTCTTCATTAAAGTTACAAATATTGTAACTTATTGTTTCCGAATGCTTTACAATCTCTTGAAATGCCTTTAAAAGACATTCAAATGATAAAGTTTCACTCTGTTATGGCAATACTTGTAATGACTCCACAAATCGCATGTACTGTATTCTCAATTGTTGCAACTGTAATCATAACTGAACATTGCATATCCTGCGATGTGACAATTGTGGACACACACATCGCAATATATATCTATGCTGAAACGATATATTGTGCAGCCCAATGATGACAGTACACAATATTTTACTAGATATTTTTCAAGATACTAGTATTCAGCTTAAAGTGACATTTAAAGGCTTAACTAGGTTAATTAGGTAAACTAGGCAAGTCAGGGTAATTAGGCAAGTCATTGTATAACAGTGGTTTGTTTTGCAGATTAAAAAAAATTGCTAATAATATTGGCCTTAAAATGTTTTTTATTATTATTATTTTTTTTTTTTCATTAAAAACTGTGAAAAATTACTTGCTCTTTTAAAGACTTTTACACAGGATCTTCCTGGTGTTTCTTTTTTTTTTTAAATAAATCTTATGGATGGTAGATTCATTGACTCATTCATGAAGACTTGTATCATACTGAATGATCCAGTTTTTTAAACAAATCTGTTGAGTGAGTAATTCAATGACAAATACATTTTTTTTAACTGCTACTTGTCACCACCTCTCTGCGTAACAATCTAAATGATATTAATGTAATTTATAGAAGATTTTTCATTTTTTTCTCGATATATTATGAGTCAAGAAAGCATCTGAACATAGCATCATGTCACATCATCCTGAGAATTGTATAAGCATTCATTCCATTGCATAAACAGTTAAATTCATTTCATAGAAAGGAAGAGGGGCTCTTGAGAATGCACCTCAATGTCATATGCTTTTGATTCCCTGGCAAAATCAAGTACTGTACTTCACATAAGACCAGTCAGGCTTTCGTAAACAAAGATAATTTGGAAAATATTTGAAAAAAATAAAAATAATAAATAAATAAATCAAAGGAGGGCTAATAATTTTTACTTCAACTGTATATTCCGATATAAATACAATTTTATCAAATGACCTGAATATATTTGAAAAGAGCTAATCATTTTAGATTGATTGGGATGATTCTGTAGGAGATTGCATCCACATAAAATATAATAAACCATCTACAAGCATAGATAAATACAAACATTCAAATGAAATAAATAGTGTTTTATGGTTTTCTGAGAAGTCTAACAGTATTCAGGTACAGTAATTGAACACTCAAATGTAAAGTAATAGTCCCTATAGTCATTACTGTATAAATAACTCAATGAAATGAATCATTATAAAAGGTACAAACAGTACAAGCTCTTATGCCTGAATGCTTATAAAATCCTCATACAATCACATGCGGATAATAAATTATAATTCAGATTCAACATTGCATAATGTGCAATGTGACTATTGTATATGATCACGTTGCAATATCGATGCTGAAGCGATATATTGTGCAGCCACACTTCATTGTATATATAATTTATTAAAATAAACATCTATAAAAGTTCCAAACTCTATTTTCTTGTGCATGAATGCTTTAAACTTTCTTGAAATGCTTACCTGCCTTAAAAACACATGCACATGATAAAATTCCACTTCATTATGGGTTAAACACAAATCTCAACTGAGTTCTGAACTGTGACTCTTACTCAACAACAATCCCAACATATACAGTAAACTTCTGCGATGTGATGATTGCGTACGCACACATTGCGATATCGATGTTGTAACAATCCAATGCACAGCCCTCTTACGAATATTTATAAACCAACACACACTTTTGATCCCAGAGCTCTTTCTATTAGCCTGACTTGGCCTGAGAAATTAGCTGCCTCTGTAGAGTTGCCAGATCACCCAGTTTTTGCATAGATTTCCAGGAAATGGATCAACCGGAGAGGAAGTAGGCTACCTCAGCACGGCCTTACCCTGGCGCACGGCACATAGATCAGAAGCTAACAGATGAAGAAGTGCAATCTGGGATAGCAGCAGCTGTTTCAGGCTCTCTAACTATTGTATTATGTTGCTCCACATGCAGATCTGAGGCAAATTCTTCAGAGGAGCTGCTTTTCTACAAGCGTCTAACTCTAGGGAGCAGTGTATAAAAATAAAACCTCCCACTGGAAAAAGCTCGAAGTTCGCTGTTAAACCTAAGTTGCATTTGGGATATATAATGCTCTTTGGAAAATATCAGGGGATAATCCATGTCCTCGATAAAGTAAAGCAATCGTGGACAAGATGAAAGAATTTCACTTATTTCTTGACCGGGGGAGCATAATTGAAGTCAAACGAAATTCTGGACCCTGTAGATAATGTTGTGGTAAGTTTCCGCCTCTGTCTGTCCGTGGCAAATTGGATTAGTTTAAGAAATGGTGTGCTAGCAAACGGCTTCTCTCATCCAGGCTTCACTCTGTGAAAGTGCTGAATGGAATCATGCTGCTGCCGCTGAATCAGGAGGACTAATGCACAGTATATATTTGTGTACATCTTCAGGGGTCACCAATGGCAAATGGTAAAGGCATGTAAAGCCCACATGGTTTATTTTGGACACCATTCTACTGGTTCTCGTATGGCTGTATAAAAGTTAATTTATTTGAATGCTGTAGGATTCTGAGACTCACTTGTGTTTCTTTTTCATAAAATGAACTATCATTAACAAAGGGTTAAAATGTATTGTAATGTGAATATTACTCAGTTTAGTTTTTATTATATACATTTTTACATTTTATATTATTATTATTGTTAATAATAAGTATTTATAATAATAGTACCATTAACAATAATGATAATAATAATAATAATAATAATAATAATAATAATAATAATAATAATAAGAAGAAGAAGAAGAAGTATAATAATAATAATAATAATAATAATAATAATAATAATAATAATAATAAGTATAATAATAATAATAATAATAATAATAATAATAATAACAATAATAATAATAATAATAATAATAATAATAATAATAATAATAAGGCGACATAGTGGCGCAGTGGGTAGCACAATCGCCTCACAGCAAGAAGGTGGCTGGTTCGAGCCTCGGCTGGGTCAGTTGGCATTTCTGTGTGGAGTTTGCATGTTCTCCCCGTGTTCATTATTGTTATTTTTATAAATAATAACATCAATGGTATTATTATTATCATTATTGTTGATGGAATTATTATTATAAAAATAACATTATTAATTACTTTAATAACATGATAATAAATATTAATAACATAATAATAATAAAATTATTATTTTTTATTATTTTTTAATATTATTATTATTATTACTGCTGTTGTTGTTGTTATTATTATTATAATTATTACTAATAATAGTATTATTACTATTATTATCATCATAATTGTAATGATATTATTATAAATAATAAAATTATTAATAACTTTAATAACATGATAATAAATATTAATAAACTAATAATAATAGTAGTATTAGTAGTATTAGTAGTAGTAGTAGTAGTAATAATAATAATAATAATAATAATAATAATAATAATAATAATAATAACAATAATAATAATATTTTGGTATTATTATTATTATTATTATTATTATTATTATTATTATTATTATTATTATTATTATTATTTTTAGAACTACTGACAGTAATGTTGTAATTATTACCATTATTGTTAACAATGCTATTATTATGATAAATAATAACATTATTATAATAAATAATTTATCTATTTACTTCAAGGTTAATTAAAAATAAAATAAAAAATAAATCATTTTTATATTATAAAATAAATTTTATTTTTAATCTTTGCTCTCTGAAGTAATGATTAATAATGTTGTATTACACATATAACTTTAAAGAATATAAATAACATGCTCTGGCATTTCAGCTGTGACTAATGTAAAGTCTCTAAATAGCTTCTGCCTTTATAAAGCTCAACAGAAATGTGTTATCCTTTTCTTCATGGCTCACAATCCTACAGTATTTGTCACTGACCTCAGTGCAGCCTACATCTTATTATTCTGAGCACCAGAAACACAAAGAGTCTACTTCAATTTACAATTAACATGAAGCATTTAGAAGTGAGATTTTGTGATTACTGAGATTTGGAGATTAGGCATTAAAGCATGAGACTTACATCCTAAATACTCAAGTGTGTCAACGCTTTGTGCGATGCCCTTTCTGAATAAACGTGGCTTCCTTTTTAATCTTCATTGCCAGTCATGCAAAACCAGAATTATGTTGAAAGTACTTCTCAGATCTGAATGGCCTCTGCTAGACTGAATTTCAATTGGACGTGAACTTCAATTTTCATTCTGTTCCACACAATGCACTTTCAAAGCCAATTCATCCATTCTGTATCAAGCGAGATCAATCTAAGGCTCTGTCCTAGGTCTCATCTTTGACACAAAAAACTCCATGCCTATAATTGTCTATTTATTCTACTCTAATCAGTGTCTGTTATTGACATTAAAAGGGGAGAAAATTGTGTAATACAAAACTTTCTGAAACCAGCATGAAAGCAATAGGCAAGTTATCAATCCAGTGAAATATTTCACCTAATAAAGGATAATAGTTTGTGATTAGAGTGTTAAATTGGGCAGTGAAGGTGAAATTACTGGCAATTTCTGGAATGGAATCGCTCAAAATTACGCTGGTATTTCAATCAACATTTTAGCAGGGACATGAACGTGAATAAGATAAGGTATTAACAAAAACATAAGAAAAAATCAATTAGTTCTTTTATATAAATGTAAAAATGAAATGAAATATATTTTTAACATTATTGGAACTCTATACTTGATCAAATTGCAATTTCTCAGGGTACAGTTATAAATTAAGAAATTGTACAAAGAAATGCAACTAAATATTTAAAGCAATTTACTTCAATGTCACCAGATTTATCAACCAACTTGCAAACTTCATTTAGAAAAGAAAAAAACAACAACTCATAACTCATTTCTAATAACTGATTTATTTTATCTTTGCCATGATTTAAATATTTAAAAAATATTTAAATAAGAAAAAAATTCAGAGGGGGGCTAATAATTCTGACTTCAATATATACATATATATATATATATATATATATATATATATATATATATATATATATATATATATATATATATATATATATATATATATATATATATATATGTATATATTGAAGTCAGAATTATTAGCCCCCCTCTGAATTTTTTTCTTATTTAAAAATAATTTTCTTATATAAGAAAAAAATTCAGAGGGGGGCTAATAATTCTGACTTCAATATATACATATATATATATATATATATATATATATATATATATATATATATATATATATATATATATATATATATATTGAAGTCAGAATTATTAGCCCCCCTCTGAATTTTTTTCTTATTTAAATATTTTTTAAATATTTAAATCATGGCAAAGATAAAATAAATCAGTTATTAGAAATATATATATATATATATATATATATATATATATATATATATATATATATATATATATATATATATATATATATATATATATAAATGGTCATTTCCAAAATAGTGCTTCACGATATTAGAAAAAACGTGACATTGCAATATTTTGTTTTGCTGCAATATATTTTGCGATAAGAACATAAGTTCACCAGGTGATTTTTAAAGCTTTATTTAAAAAGATTTCATTCATTTAGATCAACTGGAATGATCTAGGATGATCAAGTGTTTTTCTACACAGTGCCACTTAAAAGTTATAAAAAATTAAAAGGAAAGCAAAAATAAAAGTTAATCAAACAGTTCTTTATGTTACTTATTTATTTATAAGAATTTCCCAGTACTGGGATGCAGCTGGAAGGGGATCTGCTGTGTAAGCGTATGTTGGATAAGTTGCTGATTCATTACGCTGTGGCGACCCCTGGTAAACAAAGGGACTAAACTAAGGGAAAATTAATGAATTAATATTTAATATTATCTACCATAATATACAGTAAATAATGTAGTCCTGCGATGTGGCTATTGCGGTACACACATTGCAATATCTATGCTCAAATAATATTATGTTCAGCCCTAATCTAAAATTAACTTTTCATAATTTTTGAGGGCCTGACACAAAAATAAAAAAAAATAAAAAACATGAGAAAATGTTTTGGAAGTTTATTATTGAATCAGCTATTTTTTTGATTAATTGGGATTGAAAAAAAGGATTGTAAAACTCCAGACTGGAGATACAGAATGATAAACTGATTGATTTATTATCTGAACAGTGCTTTTTCTGTTTATTATTTGAATAAACTGTTATCTCATAAGGTGCTAGAAAATACAGACATGGCAACCTTCTTTCCATTTACAGATGAAGAGTATAAAGATCCATCAAACAATGACCAAATATTTCACCCATTAATTCATTAAAACAATCACAAATATTTCACATTTCTGAGACTTCTTTACTAAATACAGTACATTAACAGTGAAAGACTTTAAACGTCATTTATTAAAGGAAATAAGAACACTTCTCTGGAGGTCTCTGGTTACCTTCAAAATAAACTTCTTCCATTTTTGAGAGTCTAGCACAGAAAGAAAAATCCAAAAGAAAAAAAAATCCATAAACTATTACAGAATCTTTTATTTTTCTGTGTTTAATTGGTTATAGAGAATGGAATGGAATACTTCTTTTTGTAACCACTGGAACTCAATTGAAACTCCATTTAGAAGCAATAAAAAGACAAACTGAGTCCACTCGCTTTTAAAATATGAAGAGTTTTCTTTTTTCCATCTTCATTACTTGAGCAAATTGCTATTTCATTCATTTCATTTTATTTCAAGGTACTGCAAGAAATGGAGCCATAGCAACCTTCCTCAACATGGCTTGAAATGACTTGACAATGAAATGCAAAATCCATTAAACCCTATATTAAATCCATTAAAATATATTTCAACATTTTTGGAATAAGTCTATGCCACCATCTATTTACTAAATAAACTAGTATAATACCTTACATTTCGATTATGAAAGAAAACAAGAAAAGAATTGGATCTCAGATCACTTACAAAATGACATCTCGCATAACCTTCAATATTGAATCTCAGATCACATTCAAAATGTCTCCAACTTTTTCACATTTTCAAGGAGCTAGCATAGCAAAAACAATTGTACAAAATAAATAAATAAAATCTTCAAACAGCATTTATGAAAGCACAATAAGGAAACATCGCAACACTACAAGTCTGATCGCAAAAAAAATTAAGAATAAAACTAAGGCTAATAATTCATTCATTCATTTTCTTTTCGGCTTAGTCCCTTTATTAATCCCGGGTCGCCAAAGCGGAATGAACCACCAACTTTTCCAGCACATGTTTTACGCAGCGGATGCCCTTCCAGCCGCAACCCATCTCTGGGAAACATCCATACACACTCATACAGTACGGACAATTTAGTCTTTAAAATTCACCTGTACCACATGTCTTTGGACTGTGGGGGAAACCGGAGCACCTGGAGGAAACCCAGGCGAACTCAGGGAGAACATGCAAACTCCACACATAAACGCCAACTGACCCAGCCGAGGCTCGAACCAGCGACCTTCTTGCTGTGAAGAGACAGCACTACCTACTGCGCCACTGTGTTGCCCAGGCTAATAATTTACAGAATAAATATGATTTTCTGTCATTGGGACTGGAGCAACAAAATATATCACTTTGAATTGTCATTGGAACTCAATTTAAGCTTAATTTAGAACCAAGAGAAAGACAAACTGACTACTCTCACTTATATGGCCTTATTTTTTATCTATTATACCATGTTTATCAACTCAGCAAAGTTGATCCTCTCATAAGGTATAGCAAGAAATGCTGCCACAACAACCCTTCTCAGGATTAATACATTTCTACTGGGATTAATCATCCATTAAAATACATTAATTGCTGTCAGGTTTACAAAACAAACCAGACAATAAGAAAACTGACAAGACCTCAAACTTTACTTATGAAAAACATACAAAAAATATTACATCTCTGATCACCCCCAAATTGAACTCTTCGCATTTTACGAAAGCCTGACATAGCAAAAAAGTCAAGAAAAAAGTTCAATAATTTATTATTGAATCTTTTATTTTTCTGGGTGTAATTGGCGAAGGTAATTATAGTATTAAAAAGGGCTGACAGTCAGCAATCTGCAGTGGAAGATCAGAGCGGGAGCTCCTTTGTTCCAGTGCTAATTAGCATCATTCTCTGTTTGAGAGCGTGAGTGCTGAAAATGCATGAGCTCTTATAGACTGAACGTGGACCTAACTAGACTGGGGTCTGGACACGAGGGAGAAAACTCTTCTAGGACAAAAACAGCATAGTGTGTGCATCTTCGGGTATATATACATATCTATAGGAGGGCTGGTAGGTTCCAACGACCTAAAAAAAGGCAGAACTAGAGGTGTTAGCTGTACTTCCTTGTCCTTTCTTAACTGAAATAATGTTGAACAGTGCCACTGCATGAAAGAGCAAGTTTTTGTCCCTGTGAATGGCCAATAACATCTCTAATCACAGTCCATTTTCAGCAATTCACATCACTGAAGGGGGAATTGCCAAAAACAGACAACAGTATGGGTAGGCTAGAGTCGGGGTGAAAGATGTGAAGTCTGCAGTGAAGGTGATTGGATAAAAGACACAACTTTAAAAAAAAAAGAAAATCTCTTCTGATTGGCTAACAGATCTGTTCCTGTAGACCCTTTTCACATCCCTGGGTTTCTCAGTAGTGGAAGGCATCATAGTTGGGTAAACGCAGTAAATAGAAGAGTACAACATAAAAAAAAAAATCCTATATGCTGAAATAAAAAAAAAAGAAAAATACCACAATGGTGTTACCAAGACTTTCAGAGAAAGGAAAAAACATTGACTGATGACGACAGCCAGAAGAGAGAATAACATCAGATTTACTCTGAGCCCCATAGACGCTGCATTAGAAACACCTTGCATAAGCAGTAATCCGATTTTTGTAATTTGACACAAAGATGATATAATACATTCATAAATGCATATAAATGTTCATAAGTTTTTTAAAGAAAGCAAAATATTAAAAACTTTAAAGGATTTAAGGTTATGAAGACTGTTAAACGCGTCTTGTGAAAAGGGTCCATTGGTCATACTAACAATTTGAGTGTTATTGAAGCTGAATGTATGATTCAGGAGGTGGAGACAGTCAAAAATAGTCTTTAAATTGTTAAATCAATATTTTTCAAGGAAAAAAAATCATGTTTAAGCATCCTGTCAAATTACTCAGCTCTCTGTCATTTTTCTGAGGTGAAAGAACAGCAATACACTTTATTAATCATCATCTGTTTATGCAGAGGCTGATAGTAATTCCTAGCTGTGTTTTCATATACATTATAGCTTCAAAATGCAACACGTGGGTCTCTTTTGTCGAGTTTAATTATAATTTAGCCTATATTTTATCCACAACAAAACTCGGGAGCAAAATAGGTTAATCTGGTGCTTTATATTAGATAGCCCACTCACTCTTAGCTAAACTAAACCTCTTCACCACTTGAGTCCAAAAGATTTAACAAGGCGTCTACTCCATTTGTTAATATTTTTTTTTTGACAAATGAAGTCTGAATATTTTGCATGTGTTTAATTCAGTGTACTCATTAATATTCATGACCTTTCCAAATACGGTCAACAAGGGCCTTCTGAATCTAGGGGCTATTTTATAGGGTAATAAATGAACATATAAACGTATATACATGGTACATTTTAACAGCTATTACTAAAGTAATACCAGCTTTACATAAACATGATGCTGAATTAAACAAACTAGAAAGACTAGGAATCCTTTTTTTTCTCTTAAGGGAAGACACAACCAAAATATTGACACTCAAAGCTCTCTGGTGTTTCTATCAAGCTCAGAGTGCTCAAAAAAATGAGCAGGTAGTGGAGTGATGGGCAATCAGATGCAATTACATTGGAGGACACAGAGGCGCGATTAGCTAGTCCTGCCAGAGATAAAAATATAACTACAGTGCAGATGCTGAAATTGAGATGGTGTTTAGAAAAAGCCACCGTCAAAGCCAAAATTGAGGCCGGGGACAGAGCTGACAACACTGTGGAGACCTTCTTTGTTCAGACTGCCATACTTTAGCAATATGTTTGTAAATGTGCTGCTCTACAGTATGTGGATTTTCATGGCCTCATCACATTTCACTCAAAATAAACTACAATTTAAAAGTTTGGGGCTGTAATGTCTTTAAAATAAGGCATAGATATTTACATTAGATGTCGCCTACACTATTGTTGCCTATTGGAAGGAATGAGTCAATAGAGCCGCCATTTTAGTACAGGGTATATCGCTCCTTTGAAATGAATGTGGGACCATGGTGCAGTGGAGGACTGGCTATCCAGAGCCAAAGATATATATACACATATATACATTTATCTATGATTTCCCAGTGGTCAGTATGCGAATATTTTTTTTAAATTGTGAAAATTATAATTTTACCTCACTTTTCTACATCGATGGATAAGTGAGCGCACGGGCATTGTCGACAAAGAGCATGTGTTTGTGTGCATGGAAATCTGTTATCCTCCCTCCCTGTTAAATTTGACCTAATCCGTGTCCTGAAACACGTCCTCTCTCCTGCTTTCACTTCTCATTTTAACGGAGGGAGCGATTTGTTTGTGAATGAATCTCCGTTATGAACGACTGGTGTGAACCATCGATATCCCTGCATCTCAATGTGCACATTCACCTTTATGATCTAAATGGTATATAACATTTATAATATTCAATGATTTAGGGTGGACAGTATGCACATTGAGGCGCAGGCACTGTTATGTTATCAGGCATCCTTATAAGTTACTTTGAAAACAAGCCGTTACTTCACTAAGAACAATAAGACAAGTTTCTGGCACCGCAGCATCTTGTTGTCGTATTTCATTTACATTGTTTGCTCATTTTATTCAACAAAACTAGAATAAACCTAGTATTTAGGGCAAGTTGGTGCTACTTTGCCTTATGGTCAGTGCAGTAAATGACTGCATTATCATCAATAACGTTACTTGTTGAGCACAAAAGTTCGTAACATACAAAAACGTAAAAAACTAAATCTTACCTATGAAATGTTATGCCTTTATGCTTTGTTTTATTTGTTTGCTCGTTACTACACCCGTATACAGTGCTAAAGTTCATCATCTTCACCTTGGCTTTAGTCTTCACTAGTGTGGTTGAATGACTTTTGTCCTGGGAGCACTGTCCAAATGTGGCGGCTGTATTGACGCATGCTCAGTGTCCGTATGCTATATCTAGTGTATATATATCTATGGAAATAAGGCTCTACATGTACTGACTAAAACATTGAACAGATATTCACTAATGCTACAGAAATTAAAGACTTTGGAATGACACAAAGAAACTTTCAATGTTTTATCTTACTGGTACTTCTAATGCTGCTGCCATGCTCCATCAAATAACATTACATTTGTGTGCTGTTTTAACTAACTAACTAACTGACTAACTAACTAACTAACTAACTAACTAACTAACTAACTAACTAACTAACTAACTAACTAACTAACTAACTACACAAACAGGCAGATTAGATTAATTAATTAATTTTGTATAACTAACAGTCCCACAAAACCATTTCTCTGCGTACACAGTGAAGGTAAAAATTTACTTGGAGGGGCACATCTTCATTAACCAATTCTTAACTACTCATGAACTCCTTTTGCACATCCATCTAGTGCGTTTACACTGAATAGCAATAGAAACGTGTTCTATCAACATCAACATGACCAGTTTAAACACAGGTGTTCATGAGTAGTTAATGGTGATGTGCCCCTCCAAGTAGTCACAACATAATTATACAGCAACAGTTCCTGAGTTCATGTTGGTTACATTTAGCTTAAACTTAATTAATACATTAATTAACAACATACTATAGTACTAAGAAGTAATTAATGTAGCCGTAATTCACACATGAACTCATGACTCATGTTGTATTTAAAGTTATTTCACGATTAGCGCATGCCTTAACTCATCATTATCCATGTACTGTTATTGTAAAGTGATCCCAGATTTCTCCCAACTGTTTGGTGTTAAGTTAGTATTTTCTCTTTAATGAAGCCAGTTTCAGTAAACCTCCAGAAAGTGCTTTCAGATCAAGCAGCATTTAATACACAGAGTCCAAATTCACTGACAAGCTTTACAAAATAATCTTTAAATTTGAAATCAATTTATTTGATTTCGGTCAAGTGTTTGACATGAATGTGAATGTGAGATAGCTTTTTTTTTTGTAGTTGTGTGTTTATTAGCCACGTTGAATGAATGAAAGCAGTTAAATCTTCTGTTTATAATGCAAATGCTATGGGGATTTCCTGAGTTTCTTCTTTGTGGATATTTGGAGCTTTGTGTGAGAGCGCCCTCTGTCCTTCGGAGGCGTTTTACTACTGATCACACAACCGTGCTTCCAAACGCACAGTTGTGATTTTATTTCGATGAATTTCTCAACCTTACTACAGGCTTAATTTTCATACAAAAATTTTATACAGAATCCTTATAATGTCAAAAATTCTAACAAACAAATAGACTAAATTCACTAGCTGACCCCGAAAAAAGTGTATGATTGAAACGAGTGCTTTAAAATGTGCACTTTTCAGTGCTAACCTACATACACTGAAAATACTGAAAGAATAAATGACTTTAATGAAAGTATCTATGCTTTTATTGTTGTCACTAATTATTTTCAGGCTGTGACTTTGATTTGTGGTTTTTTTAAAAGTACTTTGACAGAAAAAATCTCACTTAACATGCAAGCTGAAGGTCATCACCTACAGTATAACACATACACTTTCAATTAAAAATAGCAGAAATATGCACATTATCTTAGGTAATACCATGCATAAAAAAAAAAAAAACTATACAAATAAAAAGGCCTCATAAATACAGAGCTCTTGTGTCATCTCCATATGGAATAAAAGAAGCCAGCAATGGCAGAGCTTCATATTAGATTTCAGGGACTGGTTCGGCTGTATAATTCCAATATAGTTTCAATGTCATGCAAACAGAGGGAATAAAATCTTGAACTTGTGATATTTACAGTGCGTGGTGGCTGCAAGTCTCCCACAGGAACTAAATATGTAGCCCAAAAGGTAAAAAAATAAAATCATATAGATACGGTTTGCGTTAGGCCAACACATTCTCACTCTCAGTTTATTACATTTTGACATTTGGTCAAGGCTTCAAGTGTTATTTTTTTTAAAGCACAGGGAATTTCTCAATGTGTCGAAAATCATATTGATTTCAATTGTTTGTGGATCAGACATACTTCACTGCTTAGCCAATTTTTAAAACGCTTTCTTGTATATCTAAAGCTACTGAATTCACTTCTCAATAATATATAATACATGTAATAGGCAGATAAAAGTACATTGATATAAACAATCAAGCCCAAAATTATATCCCTGGGGCTTGAATAATTGCAAGCTTGACTGTATGTATGGCAAAAACTGAATAAAACTATAGCAGGTTTGCAAACAATGTGTCATTTGTGTGAAGACATGTCTTTGTAAGAGTAAAATTAAGGGTTTCATTGGGAATATTAAGGAAAATTCTCAAAGATTCTCCATTAACACACTCATAAATCCTTATGGCTCTTCATGTGCCAGTTTTGAGATGCGTTCATTATTTCAACGTTATAGTGTGCAAAAATGGGAATCATTTTAGGTCAGATCCTCATGCAAATCAATCATTTTGTTTAAACAAAAATATTTTTTTGCCAATTATTTAATAAACTGTAATAATAGGCTTCATCTACACTTTATTCGACATTTTTTATTTATTGTTTATGGTTGACAACATTTCTAGGTGTATGTCCAAAGATTTCTTATTGACACTGATATGTTTAAAACACTTAAATCAGTATGCTGGACTCTATACTCTATACTAATAAATTTCATGCATCATTTAGAAGGATGTGTATCTGAAACGTACAACATAACAAACCCTAAGTAACGCATTTCAGATTACATAAATGTAGATGGTGCCCTCTTGTGGATTAGTCATCTGAAATTAACAACTCAATGTAACCCGAGCAACTTTTTTTTTTACTTCTCACAAAAATAAGCTGAGGCACGTATTTCCAATGAGTATGGGCTGAACACTAGACCATTTCAAAAAACACTATCCTGGTGATGACATCTTACCCCCATCATAAACACCCCTGTACGTTGTTCACTTTTGACATGCTGTATTTGTGTCTGCCTGTTAATTTATATTGCCTTTGGATTTACATATTATATAAATTATTGGGACTGTGAATATTCAAATTAAAATTATAGAACAAAAAAAAAAACTATGACTTGCACTGCATCCCAAATAGCACACTTTACACCATGCACTTACACACTCAACAACATAGTATATGTATGTAGTCTCATCCCAAATGGAGGGAAATTCAAAGCATTTCCCAGATGATGTTTGACGGTTGTCAAATTAGTGAAATAAATGACCAAACTATTAAATAATACCTGCCGTGAGTATAACCTCATTCACCATCCAGAGGCGGTATAATCACTCTCCTAGGAGAATTTGCTTTCACAGTCCAAAATAAATTAAGTAATCCAACATCAGTGCCCGAAAGCTCCGCTCCTTTCGCTGTGAGTGAAGCAGCAGCCGTTGAGTGTGTGAAGTGTCCAACATTCTACACTTCTTTTTAATGGTTGAATAAGTGCATCATCCGGGTATTTAAAGTGTGCTTATTCTTTTTAGAGTTTTCAGGGTGAATGCACCACTTACACTATTTATATTCTAAAATGGTGTAGAATAGTGCATAAGAATGCGATTTGGGACGCACCTTAGATGAAACCAAAATTTACCATGCCTATTATTAGAGATCTGTGCAGTTTAAAAAGCAATTAGTCTGCTTTACTTAAAAAAATTTGTAAATCCATTGTTTTTGAAGTGTTTAGTTGCAATACTTTTAAAAAGTATACCCATTTGTATAAAATTATTAAGTAATTTAGTTATCTGCATAATTTTAAAATTTAAGTTAAGTCAACTTAACAGTTTTAAGTTACAACAGATTTACTCACTTTTTCAAGTAAAGTCAAAGGATTTATTCACTTTTTCAAGTAAAGTAACTAATTGTTTTTCTACGGTGCACTCTCAGAAATAAAGGTACTGGAGTTGTCACTTACATTTACATTTACATTTACATTTAGTCATTTAGCAGACGCTTTTATCCAAAGCGACTTACAAATGAGGACAAGGAAGCAATTTACACAACTATAAGAGCAGCAGTGAACAAGCGCTATAGACAAGTTTCAGGCGTGTAAAAGTCTAAGAAGCAAAACATTAGTAGAATTTTTTTTTTTTTTTTTTTAGAGAGAGAGAGAGAGAAAGAGGGCTCAGTTAGTGGTATAGCCAGAGAGGCAATTGCAGATTAGGAGGAAAAGTGGAGACTAAACAGTTGCGTTTTTAGTCGTTTCTTGAAGACAGCAAGTGACTCGGCTGTTCTGATGTAGTTAGGGAGTTCATTCCACCAACTGGGCAGATTGAATGTGAGAGTTCGGGAAAGTGATTTCTTCCCTCTTTGGGATGGAACAACGAGGCGACATTCATTCACAGAACGCAAGTTTCTGGAGGGCACATATATCTGCAGAAGTGAGAGCAGATACGAAGGAGCACAGCTAGAGATCACTTTGTAAGCAAACATCAGAGCTTTGAATTTGATGCGGGCAGCAACTGGAAGCCAGTGCAAACGGGTGAGTAGCAGAGTGACATGTGCTCTTTTGGGTTCATCAAAGACCACTCGTGCTGCTGCGTTCTGAAGCAGCTGAAGAGGTTTGATAGAACTAGCTGGTAGCCCGGCTAGCAGAGAGTTGCAATAGTCCAGTTTGGAGAGGACAAGAGCTTGAACAATGAGTTGAGCTGTATGTTCAGATAGGAAGGGTCGGACCTTTCTGATGTTGTAGAGTGCGAATCTGCAAGATCGGGAAGTTCTAGAAATGTGGTCAGAGAAGTTCAGTTGGTCATCAATCGTAACTCCAAGGCTTTTTACCATTTTGGATGCAGTGATGGTTGCTCCATCCATCTGGATTGAAAAGTTATGGTGAAGAGTCGGGTTGGCAGAAACTTCAAGCATTTCCGTTTTCATGAGGTTAAGCTGGAGATGATGATCTTTCATCCAGTGTGAAATGTCTGACAGGCAGGCTGAAATGCGAGCTGGAACCGAGGGATCATCAGGGTGGAAAGAGAGGTATAGCTGGGTGTCATCAGCATAGCAGTGGTAGGAAAAACCATGTTTCTGGATGACTGTTCCTAAAGATGCCGTGTAGATAGAGAAGAGAAGTGGTCCAAGCACAGAGCCCTGAGGTACCCCAGTGTATAGATGCTGTAGGTTGGACACCTCTCCCCTCCACGACACCCTGAATGACCTGTCCGAGAGGTAGGAACTGAACCATTGAATAACAGTGCCTGTGACGCCCAGTGACTCAAGCGTAGATAGCAGGATCTGGTGGTTTACAGTGTCAAAAGCAGCTGATAAATCCAGCAAGATGAGGACAGATGATTTAGAGTCTGCTTTAGCCAGTCTGAGGTCCTCCACGACCGAGAGCAGGGCAGTCTCAGTTGAGTGGCCTTTCTTAAAGCCAGATTGCTTGTTGTCCATGAGGTTGTTTTGAGTAAGAAAGTCTAGGACTTGATTGAACACTACTTTCTCCAAAATCTTGGCCATGAATGGAAGCAGGGATACCGGTCGGTAGTTTTCAAGTAGCGTTTGATCCAGGTTGGGTTTCTTTAGCAGAGGGGTTACCCTAGCCTGCTTAAATGAAGTAGGGAATAGACCAGAGTCAAGAGATGTGTTAATTATGTGAGTCAGTGTTGGTATGACTGCAGGAGAAATGGCTTGCAGGAGATGAGAGGGAATGGGATCTAGCGGACATGTGGTTGCATGGCTTGATAGCATGAGATTGGACACCTCAGACTCAGAGAGCTGGGAGAAAGAGGTGAGTGTGTGTCGTGTTGGTGGTGTATCTTGCGTGTTTGTTGTAGGTGCAGCAAATTGAGCACTGATTTTTGCAGTTTTGGTGCAAAAGAATGTAGCAAAGTCATCAGTAGTGAGTGTGGAGGATGCGGGTGGAGGAGGAGGGTGAAGGAGGGAGGAAAATGTTTTAAAAAGCAAGCGAGGATTGGTGGCACTGTTGACTTTCTGACGGAAGTATGTCTGCTTTGCAGAAGTAACCTCAGTCGAGAAAGAAGACAGAAGAGTTTGGTATGTTATGAGCTGTTCAGGATTTTTTGTTTTTCGCCAGCTTCTCTCAGCAGCCCGAAGTTTTGAGCGATGCTCACGGAGAACATCAGAGAGCCAGGGTGCAGGAGGACTGGCTCGGGTTGGTCTGGATGTCAGAGGGCATAGTCTGTCTAGACATGATGTTAGCGTGGAGCAGAGTGTATCAGTTGCACTGTTCGTATCAAGTGCAGAGAGTTTGCAAGATGGAGGAAGAGAGTTAGAAACAATGGTGGATAGTCTGTTGGGTGAGAGAGAGCGTAGGTTTCTGCGAAAGGCAACTAGAGTAGGAGTGTGTGGCGGCTCAGGAGTAATGTGGATGTTGAGAGAGAGAAGGAAATGATCCGATGTTTGTAGTGGAGTTACTAGTGTTTGGTCGGCGAGGCAATGTCGAGTGTAAATAAGGTCTAGTTGATTACCTGATTTGTGAGTAGCAGAAGTAGGTGCTCTTTTGAGGTCGAAAGATGCAAGCAGAGTCTGGAAGTCAGCAGCTTGAGGTCTTTCTATGTGGATGTTGAAGTCACCTAGCACCAACAAGGGAGTGTCATAATCAGAAAAAGATGAGAGAAGAACATCCAGTTCATCCAAGAAGTGACCTAATGTACCCGGTGGGCGGTAGATGACAACCACATTTATGCGAAAGGGGTGGATAATGGTGACTGCATGGAATTCAAAAGAGCTGATTTTTGGCAGGGACGGTCTCTGAGTGAATTTCCATTCTTTGGAAATCAGTAGTCCAGTCCCACCCCCTCTCCCTGTCTGACGAGGGGTGTGGGAAAGAGAGAAATTAGTAGAAAGAGCTGCATGTGTAGCAGTGACCTCCGGTCTCAGCCAGGTTTCAGTTAGAGCCATGAGACTAAAGTCAGAATGAGTGGCTATGGAGGTAATAAAATCTGCTTTGTTAACAGCAGATTGACAATTCCAGAGGCCCACAGAGAGAGAGAGTTGTGAAATAGAGGATACATGAATTGATCGAAGGTTGTGAGGGTTGCGCCTGCAGCGTACCTCCCGTGCTCTGCGAGTATTAGTAACAACAGGAATTAGTAAACACATAATAAAGTGCAAGGAAAACAATAATGAGTGCAGAGAAAAGGAAAAAAAAAATAAAGTCAGAAGTACTCAAGTGCTTTGTCGGTGTCTTTGCTCGGTGGAGTCGCACAGGTAGAGTCGATGGTCTTTACCCTCGTCGGTCTTCACACGAGGCGGGCTTCACACGAGGCTGCCGCGACCGCTGCCGCGGTGAGACTAGGTCTACCTTTTCTCACCGCGAGAGTACTTGGTCTACCTTTTCAAAAGGTACACATTTGTAACCAAACAGGAACTATTGGTACCTCAAAGGTGCATTTAAGTACCCACATGTACCTTTGAGGTACTATTACGAACTGTTTAAGCACAAATATGCACCTTTGGAAAAGATACACCAGTGACAGCTTCCATACAGTACTCCTAATGGGATTCATTGTATGCTAAACAGGTACAAGCAGCATTAAGAAAAAGTTACATCAAGAGATCTTGAACATAACAAATTGAGGTAAGAACATCACACTAAAAATATGGTCTACAATGTGTATCTTCAATGCGAACTGTCAGCAGGGCAGATCAACAGTGTTTATTAGCAGCAGGTTTCATGTTCCTGCGCCTCAAGCCAGTGATTTCTGACCAGACACACTCCTAACTCAATTTTCTCTTCAGTGCTGGTATCTCTCTGTATCTGAAGCATTAGGATCCACTTAGAGAGATAACGGTAATCACTGTCGCCTTGCTTTGTATTAGAGAACAACCAGAATTTTTGCCCAATGTAGAACTGGCTGATGGAATGGGGAGACATGATGAGCTAAAATGCAACTGGTGTGGAGACACATGGGTAATGAAGCTAAATGTGTCCGTGTTTGCATGTGCTTAAGTGAAGACAGGCAAGTGAGACAAGTGTTTTGACTGTAAATGAGGCAAGTGTGTTCCTAAATCACTGCATATGTGCACACTCATTACCTTAAATGTCAGAGACAGCACAGGTGCAATTAGACAGTTGAATGCTAATCGCTAGTTCTCGCCCAGTAACTGTTTTAAAGTGTTAAAAATTGGGCAAACTGAACAAATGGCTACAGACAACTTTATATAAATAACGACATATAGTTTACAGACTACATTCTTAAAACATTAAACATCCATAGAAGCTCCACAAAATGTTCTTTAAAGTTGAAAACTTATAGTTTAGAAGACTGAAAGGATTACTGAAGGGATCTTTGGTGAAACCAAAATCATCTTCGATGGCATTGCTGCAAAAGTCCTTTTAGAATCTTTATTCCTTTATGACTGTCATGATTAGCGGCACGGTGGCTCAGTGGATAGCACTGTCGCCTCACAGCAAGAAGTTTGCTGGTTCAAGTCCCAGGTGGGCCAGTTGGCATTTCTGTGTGGAGTTTGCATGTTTACCCCATATTCACGTGGGCTTCCTCTGAATGCTTTAGTTTCCCCGCACAGTCCAAAGACATGCCCTATAGGTGAATTGAATAAACTAAATTGGCTGTAGTGTATGAGCGTGTGTAAAGGAGTGTGTATGGGTGTTTCCCTGGTACTGGGTTGTGGCTGGAAGGACATACACTGCGTATATACATGCTGGAATAGTTGTCAGTTTATTCCCCTGTGGCCACCTCTGAAATAGAGTCAAAGGAAATGAATGAATGGACTGTCACAATCACCAGTGATCTAGCATTTGCAGATCTCTGGAAAACTACACATCTGCCACCATATGACATACACCTCCCAGAAGTCTTTGTAGTGACACACCAGTTCCTGATCCCCCTGATCACACACACACAGCCGGCAGTAGGACTATCAATGCATCTCACTCACACACAGTGCTGAGTCTTGTTAGTTGTGAGCAATTGTAAGTGTTATCCATGCCTTGCCTAGTTGTTTTGACCCTTGTTTGTTTCGTTGTTCATTCTGTTTTGCCGCCTGTCTTGACCATTCGCCTGTGACTTTGATTACAATTTGGATTTCCTGTGTGCTCCTGTTTTAGCCATCGCCTGCCTGACAAATCTCTTAATAAACTGTATGTGGATCCTCACCACTGTTACCGACCCGACTCATTACAATAACCTTTATTTCTATAATTTATACGATTATGAGTAGATTTGCATTTCTATTTGTAGATTTTTTTTAAATATTACATTTATTCAGCAAAGAGATCATACATCAAATAAAACAAACAGATAAAAAGTGACAGAATATTTTGCATTAAAAAGATTTAACACAAAAAATAAGCATAACAATATCACAAAATTATTAGAGACAAACATATATGATGCATTTATCAGATTTTTTTTTAACAAAAAACTATTATCTAAATATTTACAATTATTACAACTTATATAACTTATATAACTTAATTATAAAACTTAATTTGCAATTCTTTTTAATCACATTGGTGCAGTGGTCTTGGTAAGCAGTAAGCATCATAAAAATCTAAAACAATGCATTAAAAACATTGTAAATTTTTGAAATGAAATGACAAATAAATAAGACAAGAGCAAAAGCTGTAACAGTGTAATGCTAATAACATATAATATATATAAAATCATAAAATTTCCTTTATTTTTGATATCATTTACTTTTGATTTTAGAATTAAATATAATTACATAAATAATAATTAAATAATAATTACACTTAAATATAATTATATAATTTCTTCACATTTTTGATGCTGACAACATTGTCTAAACAGAAATGCACAAATGTATTTAAAAGTAACATTCATAACATATTTGTTTTTAAATCATTTATTTTGTTAAATAATAACAAAAAATAACAAAACAATAGCAAACAGGTGAGCGTTACATAAACCACACCAAGTATGCCAGGAGAAAATTATAGGATCTGAAATATCTTTTCATTACTAACTCGACTGACGATTTTATCTCAAACTTGACTGATTATCTGTCATCATAGTCTCTGTATAATTATGTCCCACAATGGTGGTGTTCCCTATAGTTATGATGTGATTTGATAGATTTAAATAGATTTAAATGATAACGTATTTAGGCCTTTTATTGTTTAACATGGTTCAAATGTCTTAAAATATGCTGAACGGATCAAGTCATATTATTCAGTCCATCCGTTCACGCTAACAGTAATTTGCTGAAGCGAGTCGGTCCAAGTATCTGCAGTGGCTCTGCGTAGGAGAGAACAAGATTAAAATGAAGCCTCGGCCACTCGTTCATTTCTCCCGCCGACCTCAATCTATCTCTTTTTCTCTCTGCTATGGTCCTCTCTGCATTTCTCCATTTCCTCTCGTCTCAGCACAGAGCTCTCAGTCAGACAAGAAAAAAAATTAAATAAAAAAACAGTCTAATGATGAAGTCCAAACCTCCTGCCAAATGGGATGATGGGTGACGTTATTCCAGGCAGGTGCCCCTGTTTTGATGAAAAGAAGCCCAGAAGTGTAAAGTTGCTATTTATAGTGTCTCTCTGTCTGTCATTGGGTCGTAATCACACACTTACAGAAATACACACTCCCAAAAAAAAAAAGTAGAAAATCTGGACCCATCGATTGAAATGATTTGACCTTAACTAAGGTTTGGTGTCTCATTATAAATATACTCTTTGTTACTGAATTAAATAATGTGCTATTTATTTATTTATTTATTTATTTATTTATTTATTCATTTATTTATTTATTCATTCATTCATTTACTTCATTTTTTATTTATTTATTTATTTATTGTTATTGTAGTTTACTTTTTTTATTGGTATTTAACAAGACAATACATACATTCACTAGCTGCCCTCCATTACACTTACACTCCTAAATATCACCCCATACACTGGATTCAGCAGTATATAATCCATAATAAAAAAATAAAGACTCTTAGTTTTAGTACTTTCCTGCTATTCCCTCAAAATAAAATTTTATTAAAATAATAATAATTATTCCTTACAAATATATAGTGCTTTTCTGGATATTCAAAGCGCCTTACACATTTTTGGAGGGAATCTCCTCATCCACCACCAGTGTGCAGCGTCCACCTGGAGGATGTGACGGCAGCCATACTGCGCCAGACTGCACACCACACACCAGCTGATTGGTGGAGACGAGACCAAGTGATAATGATATGAGGATGGTTAGGAGGCCATGATTGACAGAGGCCAGTGGGCAAATTTGGCCAGGATGCCGGGGTTAAACACCTACTCTTTTGCGAAGGACATTCTGGGATTTTGATTGACCACAGAGAGTCAGGATCTAGATTTAAATTTTTTTGTCTAGATTTTTTTAATTTCATCCGAAAGACGGTGCTCACTGAACAGTAAAGAGTCCCCTTCACTATACTGGGGCGGTAGAACCCACACACAGCGCAGGTTAAGCGCTCCCTGCTGGTCTCACTAACACCACTTTTGGCAGCAACCTAGCTTTCTCATGTGGTCTCCCATCCAGGTACTAATCGGGCACAGCCCTGCTTTGCTTCAGTGGGCTACCATGAGAGTTGTAGAAAACTAGCTGCCGGCGCAGTAGGTAGTGCTGTCGCCTCACAGCAAGAAGGTCAATGGTTCGAGCCTCGGCTGGGTCAGTTGGCATTTCTGTGTGGAGTTTGCATGTTCTCCCTGCATTCATGTGGGTTTCCTCCGGGTGCTCCGGTTTCCCCCACAGTCCAAAGACATGTGGTACAGGTAAATTGTCCGTAGTGTATGTGTGTGAATGAGTGTGAATGGATGTTTCCCAGTGATGGGCTGGAAGTGCATCCGCCGCGTAATAACGTGCTGGATAAGTTGGCGGTTCATTCTGCTGTGGCGACCCCGGATTAATAAAGGGACTAAGCTGAAAAGAAAATGAATGAATGAATAAAGACAAACATATCCTCAGAAAAATGAGAAAATAAATCAAATAAATAAATCAAGTTGGTTACGAATAAATGAGTAAATAAGAACAAAAATAAACTGTTTAAATAGACAAAAAGATTCCTCTAAGGAGTCAATATTCCCTATTTCCAGTAGTTTACTGTGTATTAGAGCTGATATCAACTGAACAGGAAGAAGCCTATGATATGGTCTAAAATGGGATTCCAGGTCTTCTAAAAAGATTTGAGAGATTCTGCAAGAAAACATTCTAACTTCTAAGTTTTTTTGCAACTAAAGGTTTCTTGGACCCACAAATAATATTAAAAAATATGTCAATTAATAACTCAGCCCCAAACCCCATAATTACAAATGATGAGTTCATTTAGGCAACAACAATAATACTAAATAAATAAATAAATAATACATAAATCAATCAATGAAAAAAAAAATCTAGATGCTATTATACTGTCATTTAATTATTAATTAAATTTTATTTTGTTAATAGTTTTATTTATTTATTTATTTATTTATTTATTTATTTATTTATTTATTTTTCTGTTAGTATTAAAAATATTTTATTATTCTATAAATTGTTTTAGTTATATGCTAAAATATAACAAGCCATTTTAAACAAATAGTTCATGATTATTAAAATTTCAAATAAAAACTAAATAGCATGTACATTTGTCAGAATCCCCTCTTTTGCTTGTTTGTGGAAAAGAAACTCACAATTTAATTTATTTTTAAAATGCTGCTGTCACACCTATCCTGTTCACACCAACACTGAGCATTAAACACCTCAAGCCCACTTAAAAAAAAAAAAAAACATTCTACCATATCCTCCAGTGACATGTAAATATTTTCCAAGCTGGCAACATGTTGTTCACAGCAAGCCATAAGTGTTGCCCCTGTCAGGGCATCACTGTGGCTCAGAGTGCTGAGAGACCTTAGCTTTCTCTGTTGGCGACACAAATACAACATCTCCTCCTCATCAGCGGATTACTGCACTTAGCCCACCTCCAGCTAGTGCTGAAATAGCAGTAGACCCTTCTCAGGGCTCACCTTTCTCAGTCTGCACTTCATATAAACACCAGAATGCATTCGTTCAATGTCGAGGTTGAACTGAAGAAAGAGTTTTGGCATCCACTGATTGCAGTTAATGGCAATATGGAAGCCCAGGTTGTAAAGTCAATGTTAGTCATGCAACTAAGATGGAGCATGCACAATTTTCACACAATGTGTGTTCTTCCTGTTCCTCTGCTGTCTAGAGACGACATGCAGTTAAGGGCAGAAAATAAAAATAAAAGAAAATCACAGAGACAGAGAGAGATTTCAAAATATATGTTCCCTGAAAGCATAAAAAGAATAGTGTTAAAGTTTTAGGTAGGATTATGTTTTTAGGATTTGCTTCGGGGTAATTGAAATGATACTTTACTGTTGTCATGACACCCTGAAAATGTCTTGTTTTCAATCTGGTATGCGTGAAAATCAGCTCTACAGTGTGAAGTCTGCTTTAAATGGTTAAAACATGCTAGAAAAATGAGACTAATTGCAATTCACTATTCAAACACCACAGTGGCAATATCATTGTAATGTTTGATGTCTTACAATTGTTGTTAGTGTGCCTACTTCTATTGCCGAAAACACCAGGAAAGAACCTGACAGGTTCCGTTGGTGCCTTGACCCGGACGGAAATGAGTGTAACAAAGAAGAGCTAGAAAAAGATATATGAAAAAACCTTGCTTCACTGGCCTAAAGAGGTGCAATAAATGCTTCAGTGTCCTTGATAAACAACTGCATACCAGACACAAAGCCCAGCACCAAACCACATCTTTGCTTTTCCTCTGCATGCTACAGTGCAGTTCGGGTTTTAAGGCTCTCTTTTGAGGTTTTCCGTTCATCTGCTATTTTTTTTAAAACCACCTTGAGTGAGGTTCCAAGCCAGCTGTGCTGCTACCAAAATGTGACGTGAACCCATGGTTGATCATTGATTGGTCTGAGAGAATACTTAATACCAGAGTCATTAGACTAGACATCAAACTTGCTATATGTAAGTAGCTATTTTGTTGGTTTGAACGACTAAATCAGGGGTTCTCAAATTCGGTCCTGGAGATTGCGGCAGATTTTAGCTCAAACCCCAATCAGACACACCTGGGCTAGTTAATCAAGCTCTTACTAGGATTTCTAGAAACATCCTTGCAGGTGTGTTGAGGCAAGTTGGAGCTAAAATCTGCACAAACCGGAACTCCAGGACTGAGTTTGAGAACCCCTGGACTAAACCATTTTTTTTAAATGGCAGCATTGTGGTCAGCTGAACAGGTCCAGACGTTTCTCTTGTTGGTAGCGGATGGGATGGGACACCTACAGAATTAACAAAAATGTTCAGGAAGTCACAATAGTATAAGCAGTGCAGCTCTGGTGATAATCCCAATTATTTTAAGCAGGACTAAACGGCAGTGGAAATGTAAACAAAATCAAGCAAAAGCTAAAGCTGTGCCGGACCATTTACATAAGTACGTTTTAGTTTTAAAACGGCGTTTTAGAATGAAAATGATCCGCGTCCACACTAGCGTTTCACTCAGCGTTTCTGAACAACTCTCCATCCACACCACACCACTGAAAACGCACATCACGTGACCACACACACACACACACTCTGGCATGCGCTGCAGCATATCTATCCAGATGAGATCTGTGCTCATCGGATTGTTCATCAAGGATCTAATCTTACAATATTTGTTAAACGTGATATTCAATTCATCTTGTTGTCTACATCTAACGACATATTCCGCGACTTTGGTCTTTTGAATCTATTACTTGTTCTCAGGTAACGTGTTCTGGCTGAGCACAAAGATAAGTTAATAGTTAATTTAACCACGTACATGCTGTATATTGACTGACTGCTTGCCCGTATTTCCTATATTGTATAAACATATTGTACGTTATACTTTTATAATGGCCATTATTGATTATTAAAACTGATATTCAGCAAAAGAGAGGGTATGTTTCGTATTTTTCACTGAAAATGAAAAGAAGCAGTGATGTTATATGCTCCGTTTTGTTAAATATGCACACAGTGAAGATGACGGTCTTATATGCAGCTACACGACCCCACAACATTTCTGCTGCCTGTTAAGTTGCAGATATCAAAATGAAAATAGGTAGTTCCTTAAATCATGTTTTAATTTTATTGTTAATATAGTGAAACAATGTAGCCAGGATGATGTGAATGAGGCTATAAAGTACACTGTTCCCTTTGAAGATTTACCCGATGTGTCCTCGGGCGTTTGTTTTCCATATCAAATTTGCAAAGGCTGAACTTACAAGGAGAGGATGCAGGACTGAACTTTGTGTAGGCTACTTAATATTGAGGGAAAGACCCCAATCAGATTTTCGGATTTCAGATGTCTCCGTTTTTGCCCATCCACACTGAGACAGAGCAGCAGCATTTTAAAATGAAAATGGCCTCTTCAGCATTTTCAAAACGTTCCGTTTTCGGCGCTCAAAAACTCTGGCGTAGTGTGGACAGATGGCATAACCGTAGCAAAACGTATGCGTTTTAAAACTAAAACGTATTAGTGTAAACGGGGCCATAATTTTCTATTACAGTATTCCCACTGATGGAGCTACTGGATTTTGTACATGACATTCTACAATGGCACTGTACACAGTTTGAAATTCTACCATAATGCAAAGCACCGCTCCTGTAATTTTATAATAATTATATTCATCTCAAATCTGGTCAACTGGAGTTCGAATTCTGAGAAGACCTGCCATAGGCAGAAATATTGCACATCTTTTAGCAGAATGTTTGTCTTTGAACAAAGTTTATATATTTCAAATAAGAGCTATAATTACAAAGATGACACATTCTCTTTCCATTTGCTCTGGGGTTCAATCAATGTCACTTTTTCCGTTCTGAAGAAAACTTTTACCTGTTTGGTGATTAAATTAACAGTTTTTGAGTGCTATCTTGAACAGAATGTGACACATCCGGTGCATGCTACCTGTGAATTTTCACTGATTCTGTGACCCAAATGGGATTGAAGTTTTGAGGGGTGAGTGTATTGGAGAGCTGTACAGGTTGCTGTACTTCCTTGGCCTCATAAAGTCCTTAGAATCTGGAATCTTTAAGGTCCTTGTTAGGTCAGTCCACCACATTGGTCCAACTCCTGCTTGAAATGTGGGGAACAGAAACAGGAGGGGTTGTGCTCCAGCATCTCTTCCTGGATTAAATGTGCCTCAAAGCAGGGCAAACATGACTATCCAGGTTGCACTAGTGCTGTGACCCGGATGGGAGTGAGGTTTAGGAGGGTCAGTGTAACAGGGGATAGCTAAGAGCTGTTTGAGTACACCTTGCTCCCCTGGATTCTGGAAGTGCACTAGAGGCTGCATCTTTGTCAGTATATCCACTTCCCATGCCAAAAACAGTGTTTTAAATCCAGCTGGGAGAAAGGAGAGAAGAACTGGAGGGGTTATATTGATGTCATGACACAAATGCACATCAGGTTTAAAGAAGTGAATTTAACATGGGCATACATGTTTAACAACTAAGCACACTAGAGGATGCGGTTTTTAAAGGCATAGTTACCTAAAAAAGAAAATTCAGTCAACATTTAATCACTATTTACTTGTTCAAAACCTGTTTGAGTTTCTGAATTTTGAAGAATGATTTACAACTGTAACCACTGACTTCCATAGTAATGTGTTTTTCTAACTATGGAAGCCAATGGTAACATGTTTTTCAGCTGTATCTTCTTTTGTGTTTAACAGAATAAAAAATTCAAAGATGATGCTTAAGAGTTAGTAAATGGTGAGTACTTTTTTTTTTTTTGATTAATTATACCTTTAATATCTTTTTAAGATTAGTAAATCCCCTCCTATGTTAGATATTATGGTCTGAATACTGCTTGAAGATGGATTAGTAAAATGTGGAATCCGGATGGGTTGTGTTTTTGCCTGTCTTGCCCGAAACACTGGGTTGAATCCAGCATTAAAACAGGGCAAACAGGATGATACAGTTTACATTGGTGGTTGGACCTAAATGGGGTGATATTTAGGAATGTGAGTGTAATGGAGGACAGCTAGTGAAAGGCGCGTAAACAAAACTTACTCTTCTGACCTTAAGTTGTGCTCTGGTGATTTGATGGCAATTGTAAGCTGTAGTATATCAAAGCAAAGAACGCATAACTTGTTTTGATGTGCTTTCTTTTAACACATCCTGTACTATAGCTGTGTACTATATCCCATAGGTCAGCAGGAGGTCTCTACACATTTCACAAACAATATGATCCAAAATGTGTTATCCAATACCTCTGAAGATGATGAAAAATTAAATCAAAACACTGACTTGAAGCTCAAAATAATTTGTATTCAGTGTTTATCTGTGCTCAAACTGATGAAAATGTATCTTAACACTAAAATTCATTATAACTACTAGAATGGCGATAGCGGTCATTCTGACCATTCATATAAGACTGTGCAGAATTAAAAAATTGGTCACATAAAATTTACATCCAAAGCCTTTACTGAGATTTTAAAATAAAGCTTTGAATATCTGTCATCATTTTTTCTGAAGTCATTAGCGCAAAAGTATTATCTTTTTGTAGTATAACTTATAATTGCATATGAGTTACTAGACCACCCCCAAAGGTGAATACCCAAAGGTTGAACAATTTGGCATTGTACGATGTCTAATAAGAAACATCGCAAATGTCGATGGCATCCATGAATTAATTATTTATGAATAATTAATTAATTCATAAGGAATTCATTATTTGTAGCCTACCGTTTCAACAACCTGTCCTGCATGATCTTTGTTTTCCCCATAAGTAATCAAATCATAAATTAATAAAGATAAGTTACACACAAATTACCACCTGTCAATCACTTTTTCTGCGGGACTCTCTGGCATAAATAGGCAGAGTGATCTGTGTCATTATCATGGCGTCGACAAACTTGGTTGGTAAAAAAGGTGCACAACCAACAGTATCTGAGGTTTTCACTAAAATTACTAAGTACAAGCATGAAACCGAAAGATTGAAGAAGTGTACTGATGCTGTGACACATTACTGATAGATTCAAAAGACCGAAAAGTCATTAGAGACAAGATTAATAAAATACCACGTTTGACAACAATAGCAAGACGTAATCTAACGGTACATCCTTGATAAACTGTCTGACGTGCACTGCTCTCTGAGGTTTTGAGCTCAAAGCACTCCACACTGACTGCCTGGAGCTCAACATGCGCATATACTGCTGAAGCGCATGCCAGAACCTCTGTGTATGTGTGTGTGTGTGTGGTGTTGTGATGTGCTTTTTTAGCTGTATAGTGTGGAAGGAGGGCATTTCAGAAATTATAGATGAAACGCCAGTTTGGACGTGGATCGTTTTCATTCTAAAATGGCATTTTAAAACTAAGACAAATTAGTGTAAACAGGGCCGAGGGTATTTTTCGAAAGCGGGTTGCTGCTGCGATGGGGGCGGGGCGAAGGATCGCGATGTTGGCTCAGCATCATGATGTCTATCGGCCCACGGACGATGGATGATGGCATCGTCTATCGATCCAGCCCTAGTCGGAAGTCAAGTTATGCTATTGCTATAACAAAGTTTTATTTCTAATAGCTGAAAGTTGCTAGGTAACAGAGGCATGCATAATAAAAAGCACAGAAATAAGTAACGGATGGTGAATTGTGGTCAATTTGACTATTGAAAGTAGAAATACTTCGTTTTTTTTGTGTGTTTTGCAATTTTAATAAAATAATGTTAATTATTCTACATAAAAAGTTTCCTGTAAAAGTCAGGGTACTATTAATTATTTGTGTTATATTTTAACAAATGTATTAGGTAACACAATTTACAAACAATGAAAATGCCTGCCACTGTAGCTCAAGTGTTAATACCAGGATAAAACAGCACCAAAATATCTGCTAAAGAGTTTGAGGTATGTGTATTTACAAGGCAATTAATTACAAGGCAACTTACAAGGAGTATATTGAAACAAATATATAGAAGGTTACCTAATATGTGCAACTACAAATGATATCAAAATAGTGCTGCATGTGCAAGCACTGCATATGAGTGTAAGCAATGTAAATAAAGCTCCCGCAGTTCATCCACTTCCACCCAGAAGCTGCCAGGAGGAGTATGATAACCCCTGCAAAGAGCACACCACAGTAAACTTCACCTCCAGCCATTGCAAACACGCGGACCTTAGCTAATCTGACACAAGATCCCGGGATCAGCTTGCTAAAGTTATCCTTGCACATTCTTAGATCCTCCAAATCCACATGATGCACTCAATTCTCATCAGCATCATGCCAATTAAGCCTCGTACACCATCAGGACGGTTTTTAATTACAGTAGTGATGTGTGTTACTGATTGTCTCAGCCAATTCCTTGTAATTCATATTTAAATAATTAACAATGAGACGTTGTCATCTGAAGTCAGGCGGGTGCTGTCTGGTCAGGGGATTTCAACTGATATCTCATTAATCATCCTCACAATCTATTACGCAGGAAACGGGAGCGATTGAGGAAGTTGACGGTAGGAAATTCGAGTGAAATTGAGAATGTGTGTGTGTTTGTGTGTGTGAGCAGATCGATAAAGAACATTGTCCTTTACAGTAACCACTGACCCATTCCCTTGGCTCTCTTTGGCCTCTGACCCACATCCTGCCTTTCTTCCACATTCTCTCGGATGAGTTCGGTTCATCTAAACCGTTGAACTATAGCACAGTATTTCTCAGCAGCGGTCATATTTCCCCCATTGAGGACTGTGTCCCGTCTCAACATGCTTCAGTGATGTGGGCACTCTAAGCACAGCGGTCCCTTGTGAAATAAGGAGATGTTTGGATTTCTGAGGACGTTAAGGACATAAGCATGGCTCAAACAGGCAGAAATAGAAAAGCCAATAAGAATCAATATTCTTGACAGTAATGGTACATGCTTGCTGTTAAAATATCAGCTTTTATTTACTGCATTTATTTCATGAATAATTAACAAATGTAATATTTTGACAATTTTAATTAGCATTAAAAACATTTCATGATATCAACATTTTCAAAATTTCGTATTTTAATACAATTTAGAATGTAATTTACTCTGAAAAGCTAAATTTTCAAGTGTTCATGTTATGATTCTTCAGAAATATGATTAGTATGACAATCTGACGTTTTTTTTCACTACTTTGTGTAATACATATATGCCTCACTAAGCTAAATTCATACATTTTATCCAATTTAATATAATTTTTAAAAAAATACATTTAAGTTTTCAGCGTTTCATGAATAATGATTGAATTCTAACATGTGACTATTTTAAACGATGACAAGTTTGCATCCCTTCATCGATAAATAGATAATAAAATATAAGATAATAAAAGTTTGCGATTACTGGTTAACTTCCATTTGCAAGCACGGGCATCTATTTAAATACACACTATAAGCCTAATTTCACTTTACTTTTATAAGCTATCTGTAGATACTAGCCTATTTTACAAGAAAAAGAGTCGTTAACACTTATGGTGTCTATCGGTTGCTTCGATTTGTCAGTTCTTAGACCAAAGCTAAATATTTTTGATTATCAGATCAAAATCATATTGACTAGTATTTTTAACACATTATAATTGTTTAGGATACAGATCAGGCAGACTATTTTTACAAATTTAACAGCAGACCCCACACATCTCGTTTTGGAGCGCTTTGGGGGGGAGGGGTTGACGGGGGGAAAATCAAGCTTTAATCATAGGGTCACATCCCCCTGTAATTTGCACCCTGCTTAAAAATATTTATATGATATAATATAATATCACTATTATCAAATGATGGTAAGAAATGTGATGATTAATATTTTTAAGCAAACAATACATAGAATGAAACCTGAAATAGACATCTTGAAGTGTGTAGAATAGGTAGAACATAATTACTGCATTAGAAAGTGTACATGAATAATAAGAATAGGAAAAATTATATTTTATTTAATTATATATACTGTATATATATATATATATATACTGTATATATATATATATATATATATATATATATATATATATATATATATATATATATATATATATATATATATATATACAGTATATATAATTAAATAAAATATAATTTTTAAATATAATAAATAAAATGTAAAGGAAATTTGTATGTTGTATTTTTTTTAAATTTTTTTTATTTTTTCTTGAATTTAATATTTTGCTTGAATTTAACTGTGATTTGCTTGAATTTAATAAAATATGTTTGGTGACTAAAATATTATTTTAATAAATATATCTGTTTTGTTCAAATGCACCAAAATATTTTGCCTAAATTTACTAAAAAATGGATGAAAAATATTTATTTTTAAAATCGGGTGTACTCCGTTATGCTGAGCACTGTATATACTTTTATTTTTTGCTTTTATTTTTTTATTTTTTTCTCTATTATCTAAATTTGGCACCTATAGCCATACATATTTAATAATAACTAGATTTCAAATGAGTTCTTTTTGATGGCATTAGCCACACAAAGAAATTAGAGCTAGGGAAAGAAGGCATAAGGTTTGTGTGCCATTTGTTTCCTCTTTTAAGGATTTAAGTGGCAGAAACATCACTTGAATGCTAAAACATCTGATGATAGGAGGCATGGTGTGCACGTCTAAACACAAAGGGATCTTCAGGAAGCAATCATTGGCATAATAGCTGACAGGGAGAGCGAGAGAGGTTCAAATGATCAGTCAGTTTTGCATGTTAAAATGGGAGATGACATTTCTCCAAGAAACATATTCGGCAAGTCTCTGGTGTGCGCTGAACAGAGGTGTGTGTGTGTGTGTGTCTGTGTGGCAAGAATCTGCCCTTTCATCATAGACATTGCTGATCTTTGGAATGAGCAGATGACTTAATACCCCAACACAGCGCTCAAACAGAATCCGCTATCAGTCACCGGGGAGAACAGATTGAGCTGAAAGATCTCTCATTTTATGTTTCTCTCCGTCTCGCTCGTTTTCCCGGTCCCGTTCTCCAATGCTATATTTTCCATACAGTACATCTGCCCTACACCCTGCATACTGACTTCTGTTGACTGTGTTGTAATCCTGTGTAACTAATTTTAAAAATTAACATTATTTCTATACCAAAATATACGGATGATTTACTTGATACTGAGGCCAATGTTTGGAATTTGTTTTACCTTCCTGTAGTAATCTATAGTAGTGCACGACGGGAATCCTAGGATCCATAATGCCCAAAAATAAAGAGCAATTAGAAAAATTAGCATTACAACACTTCCCTAAAATAGATGTGTTTTTGTTTTCATTCAGAGTTTGAAATGAACACCAACCAACACATCAAATGTAGGTGAAAATCAACCATGGCATGAAACGCAAATCAGCACACACTAACCAATTTGGTGGTTATGATTTATAAATTACATTCCATCAGAGCACTCCATAATCCTCTGTATCAGAGGTGTCAAACTCATTTTCACTGAGGGCCACTTCAACATTAGTGCTGCTCTCAAAGAGCCATTTCTAACAGTACAATTTTATAAATGTTACTACTCCTTAAAGACTCACGAAACACCAAAACATTTTTTGAGATGTTGACAGTCATATATATGTCCCATGTTGCTAAAAGCACTATTAGGACACATAAATTTAGCTAAAAAGTGAAAATTGGTTGTTTTTGCCTTGGTCAGAGCAAATTCGTTCTCCGGTTTAAAAATGTTTTGAAGCAACGTCACGGCGATGAGATCCTTGTGTAAATTCCAGCGTGGAGATGTCTGTGTGGCTGTCTGTACCGGCCTGTACAAAGTGACATCGTTATGTTTTCAGCACATCTGTTCATTTATTCATGAGAAAGATTTGGTTCGAACCAATCAGCGCACTCTATTGTGAACGAGATGCAGCTTAATTAATATGCATGATATAGCTTTGAAGACTCTTTTTACCTGTTACAGTGTTTAGAGAGACGCCGCGTTGTGTTACCAAACGTAATTCAAACAAGTAGTAGAAGAAGAATTGTTCAGAGACAGTGTTGCATTCATAAATGTGCTGCAATGAAGGTTTTGTTTTCATTTCCCTACAATAAGAGCACAGCTCGCCACACTGTGGTCTGCTAACACGCAACAAAAAATGTGTTTGAGAGGAACTTTTTTACTTGAGAGCTATTTGAATCTGGAAATGGTTAAATCCAGATTTGCCACTCGTCTTCTTTTTAAAAAAAAAAGATGCGGTTCCAGTAGGTATTGGTTGTCCTGTCTCTACAGATTTGGTAAGTGTGTAATCAGTGTTCTTTGCTTATGTTTATTCAGATGGAAAAGTTAGTTAGTATCGTCAGCAGTACTTTTTCAGTTTTTAAAGACCTACCTTAGTCAAAACGATTTAGTCACTATGTTTACAGTTATATCACTACAATATTATGGACTGAAAATCCTCCACGTCCACACAGCTCTCAGATCAGCTGTAAATGCTTCTCTCTGAATCACTGTCTATCTCCCCTGCGTCTGTGTTTGTGTTGCTGGTGTGAAAAATCAAATGTAGTGCACGTAATAAAACTCCCCTCTTCATGCAAGCCCTACCCTCTTTTGCCACTCAACACTCCCACCTAAACAAAGCTGGACTCACCCACTTTTCTGACTTTTTCAAACTAGAGGTCTTCATCGCTCTTTAACACACTTTTAAATAACTCGCTCTTTATTTCATTATAACGTTTTAAAGTAACACGTTTTAATTTTACTTCTATAATAAATTTTACTTCTCTGGATTGTTTAACACAAATCCTTTTATCGGGTTACGAAACCCACCAAAGTTCATCAGACAAATATCATCAAACACAAGTCATTACCATTCCCCAAAACATTGTCATATTTAAGAGAAGCAGAACTGTGGAATAACAACTATTTCTGAGCTGCTAATGAGTGGCAGATGGGACGTTTGCAAAAAAAAGTCAAACAAATCCTGCATAGTTGAAAGTCAGTGAAACACTACTGTCTAGTGAGTGACTGCGAATCACAAAAAACATTATGGGAGATGTAGTTTAAAGTGAATATATGATATAAAGGAGCACGGTTTTATTAAAATGCTGGTTTCACACCAAACATAAAGCAATGCGTCACTTCCTCTTGAATATTTGTGGGATGCTTTTTCATCATGTGACCATGAGATGCGGGACAACAGAGATGAGGATCCACGTGCAGTTTATTTAGAGAATAGTCAGGCAAGCAATGGTCAACAGGTACAAACAGGAGCATGAGGGTAATCCAAAGAGGGTATTCAAAAACAGGTGAATAGTCAGGACAGGTGGAAAAACAACATGAAAGATAAACAACGATCAAAACATGAAAGGACACACCAGGAATAAGGCTTAGGTAATGTTCACAGGAAAACGGCGTGTAAAAGAGTGTGAAACTGGGCTGTATAAATAGTTCATTTCATCATTCAACAATGAACTTCGGCTGTGCACTAAAAAAAAATATTCAAAGATGATTCCTTGTATTAACTAAATTTTTTTTAAGTTAAGTGGTTGTAAACAATTTATTTGGGCTGAATTTAAACAAACAAATTAAGTTGAAAATTGCACAATTTAATTAGTTTGTTTAAATTCAACACATTTAAATTGTTTGCAACAATTTTGCAGACATCATTTTTTTCAGTGCAAGTGTATATGTGTTCGTGTACACAAGATTTTGAGCTGCGGCAGGAGTGATGGGAACAATGACTTCTGGGAGTTGTAGTTCTACAGAAATGTAGGAAGTGATTTCCTGCAGAGGCAACACCACTGGCGATCACACCAGCAAGCAAGATTTGGCCTGCAGGCCTTGAATTTAATTACATTATAACTTAATACATTCATTCATTCACTTTCTTTTCGGTTTAGTCCTTTTATTAATCAGGGGTTGCCACAGCGGAATGAACCGCCTGAGTTTAACACATGTGCTCTAAATTTAGCCTCTGCAAACAATGATTTACTAATGTAAATCTGAAGGTGATTCAGAATTGAGTTATAACTAAATATTTACAGTAAATCTGAAATACTGTAATTCAGATTTCTTCTTTTAAAATATAATTATGTCAGGATTCTGCCGCTTTGGTCTCGTTAATTCTTGTTTTGGTGGCAGAGTTTAGACACCAGTCCTGTCTTGTCTAGTACGTTGTGCTCAGCTCGAGCATTCTCTTTTTGTTATTTTATTAATCTTTGTACGAGCGCCATCTCAGCTGTGCGCGGGCTCTGTGCGCTTCTACTTGACGGGGTCCAGGTGTGCTCGAGATGTGCGCTCTAGTTTTGGTGTTTGTTCTGTCTGTAGCACGCGGTTCCATTCTCAGCGTCTCAGTCTAGTTGGTTTTGGTTGGCGCTGTGATGGAACAAGCATGCTGCAAGTGTGAGTGCAATGTAAGTGTTTTCGTGTGCTCGTGTCTTGCGTCCTGTTTGTGTTGGCATTGTCAACATTGATGGAAAACGGTGTTTACATTGGGCTGCGTGCTGTGGTGTTGTGTTTCATGTGAACACACGGTTAATGAGTTCTAGTCTGTTGTTTTATGTGAGCACATGGCTTGTGTTGTTTCATTATGTAATGTGCTCTCCCATCTATTGTCTAGTCTCACTCTTATTGCTAATCCATTATTAGTTTATTCAGTTCACCTGTTTGTTAGTTAATTCTTTCTCTTTATAGTCTCCTCTTGTCTGCTGTTCTGTGCCAGTTCGTCACATGTTGTTTATCCTATCTAGTCCTGTTCCAGCCCTGATTCCTGCCAGCCTGCCCATTTCAGTTTGCTTGTTTATTTGTGTTTTAGTTATGTTTCCCCCCTCAGGGTAGTTTTTGTTGCTTTATGTTTTATTTTATAATTAATAAATCCAATCTTAGTCTGCATTTGAGTCCTTGCTCCTTTCCCCACCTACCAAACATGACAAATTAATTTTTGGTTAATTTGAACAGTAAGTGAAAAAAGTACATTTCCAACACCGACTTGCACTTCTTGTATAAATTTAGCAGATTCTTTTTCCATAGAATCTTACAAATAAACTAATTACAAAGTGAAAAAATCTCGCAATAAATAAAAGCAAAAAAGTCATACGCAATGTCAGATATACAACACAGTCAGATCAGAACAAACTAATCAATAGAGAATCACATTTTTGTTAATAAGAAAAGAAAAGAAAAAGATTCCTGAGACTTATTAGGATAAATAAAGAAATCTGAATTGAAAACATTATTTTGACGAACACAAGGGATACTAAATGTTGACATACTTTTCAGTTTGAGTGAACTGTTACTGCAGTGTTTATTTTAGAAATACAATTCAAATGCATGTCTGCATACAGCAGCTTTTAGGAGAAGTACAGGCCATACTGGTCAGATCCGGTGGGACTGTGTGTGTGTGTGTGTGCCAGTTCTGTGTAAAAAGCTTATGTGAGCACTGGGAGGCTGCAGGTGGAAACAAAAGGTCAAGGTAAATGCATTCTTTTCGGGTTTGCACTGAGAAAACATATTCATTCCATTGACTATATATATGTGTGTGTGTGTGTGTTTGTGTGTGTGTGTTGATGGTGTCACATCTACAGGAGAAGCTCTACTCCAGTTTTGATTGACTGAGTCCTCACTGGCCTTGCTGTATTGGGCCCAGAACATGAATATCCTTTGGCATGTCAGATGGAGTTACCGTCACCAGACCAGGCATAACAGCAAGGTGAGCAATGAGCGACTGCAACTGCTGCTTGTTACCAAGGTAGCCGAGTCGTCCTTACGTCTTTACACAAGCCTTATGTTTCTTCTTTTCTTCAGGGAACATCTCTCCCTCCCTATTTTTTGGTATAAATAAGTGATGTAATTGCAAGTGCTAGACAATGCTCTGTGCTATTCAAGGCCATTGCAGGAGTTGACAGAAGAGGAGGACTGAATAAGATGGAACAACAGAAAGTTAGATGTGGAAATAAGACCTGATGGATGGAGGAAACCAGATTTGGAGTTTCTGGAGAAATGTTTTTGCTGTGAATAACTTTATGGACGTGTTCAATAACACCCTGATAAAGTGCGATTTGTCTTTGAACTGCTAATTTTGGCAAGTTGTATGCTTGAAAAAGCACAATGACAAATCATAATGAACGTGATGAATCGCATAATATGATCAATTTCTCAATCTCTCATCGTCTTGTTCTTGTGCCCTAGTCGATACTGCAGATCAATACGCTTTTCACGTTCATGTGAATAAAAGTTATATTTTCCTATACAGTAATTGGCATGTATATTGAACAAATATCGCTGTATTTCATTTGGATTCTGCTCAGAAACCAGTTACATATTCAAACAAAAAGACAGACAGGGAGATAAAGTATGTAGGCAGGCAGATATGACAAAATGACAGATAGAACGAAATAAAAGACTAGAATAAAATGCAGATAGACAGATAGATAGTTATCTAGAATTGTATAAAGACGATAGAATGATACAATTGCTTTGACACATTTTTCAAAACATTCTCTAAACTGTGAGTGCAAATCTCAAAACAGTCTGCTGGAACTTCAGAACTTTATTTCATCTCTGCAAAATGTAGTTCCTCACCCAAAACATTTCATTCATGCTTCAAAACCGAGTTATTGTGTCAGTAATTTGGCCACCAAAACATAAAGTGTATTAAAAATTTATTTATTTTTACAGTACATTTATGTGTGTACAAATGTATTACATGCAAAGTGCAATCTTGCCTGTCAAATTACTGTATTATATATTTCATATTTCTTACTGTATGTTACCACAAATACACAAAAAAAATAATTTTTGGTAAATTCTTGGTGGACATCCTGTGTGTATATGTGTATGTGTATATATATATATATATACACATATACATATACATATATATGCCAATATCTGATATTTATGGAGTAAAAATGTGTATACAAATGAGTGTGATGACTTACAGGATGAAAAATGATTGAGGTTGTTGTTGAGTTGTTGAGTTTGACATGTTTAAATAAGAATTAACTCATCAGTTTTTATTAACAAGCCATATTCATATATTTTTGTCCAAATGACAGACAGTTGTACTTACTGTTTGCACACATGCACCAAAGCATTTGCAATTAGCTTAAATCAATAAGAAATGCCACTCTGATGTGAACAAAAAGCTAATTGTTCAGTGATCTAAACTTATTGTTTTGAAAAAAAAAATTTCAATCGAGAATTGAGCCAAAGCAATTGAGAACTGTAAAACTGTAAAAGACAGATAGACGCTTAGATAAAGAGATATACAGACAGACAGACATATCTGTGAGAAGCAGACAGAAAGAATGATAGACATGATAATGCCAGAATAATATATAATAATAATAAAAGAATAATAATTGAAATAAAATATATAAAACAATGACAAACATGAGAGAAATGACAAACTGAGAGAAAAACAGAGGAAAACAGACAAACAGATATATAGGGATTATCTATAGAATTATATAAAGATCAATAGAATGATATAACAATATAACAACAGATGTATATGTGAAGATGTACAATAGCTACAGACAGACAGACAGACAGACAGACAGACAGACAGACAGACAGATAGATAGATTAAACAAAGACATAGATATGTTACAATAATAGATAGAACAATAAAACAATAGACAGACAGACAGACAGACAGAGCAGTAGATAGATAGAATTATTTTAGTTTATTTAGGCATTTCTCAATGTTTCTCAGATTTGCGTGCGTTGTGTTTTTTACCCCTGTGGCCGATCAAGGAAAAGTTGGTTCATGAGCAGCGGCATGTCTCGGCGACAGCTACATCGCCGCATATAAACTACAGCATTCAGCTCCACTGAGGCCTGCCAGCTATATCATCACCGCGCTATCAAATGAGCTCCCACCATTTCCCCCTCCTGTTAAAACGTCAGCTTGAGAGAAAAATCACCACCTCCAACCACTGCTGGATTTATACAGCGTGCCTCTGAAAATGAATCTCTGCTGGGGCGCCGATAGAGAGGATGCGACTGTGTGGGTATCAAGACCCAACATGGCCAATAAATGTGCTCACGAGGGGGTACAACAACAGCCGGATGAGTGTTGTCTACGTGTGGCGTCTGTAAGTACAGCTAATGCAATTTCTAGCCCAAATGACGGCGTTGTGCAATCATAATGCATTACAGCTCGTTTGGTAAGATTTATGATAGCCCTGAATTGAATTTAAGTGGTTTATAAGGATGTTGAATACAAATGTTGCTGTTCCACAGAGTTCAGCTCATAATTTATTAAAACGCGCTGTTGGTTTTGAAATGCTCGACCCCATAGTTCTTAAAAGGCAAACTCAAGCGCATCGGCTCTGTGTGTAGAACTGCAACTGAGAGCTTTGTCTTGAGCATTGTGAATTTCAAATTCCAGCATGAATGGCTCAGACTTGCAGCATCTTTATGGATTATGCTAAGTTAGAATCAGCTCTACAATAAATGTGTTCTACAGTAGCTTGTTGCTTGATTTCCTGTTTCAATCCCTAAAAGGAAATGAAGAGCGCTATGGCTCTAAAATTCCTGAATTGTTTTAACCCCACTTTGAGTAAAAAATACTGCAAATCGAACTGCTGTTTAAAAGTTTGGCAAAAAATTGGAAACATTATTAGTTAATGTTAGTTAATTAATATACTAACATGAACAAACAATACATTTATTACAGTATTTGTTATGTTAGTTAATGTTAGTTAATGAAAATACAGTTGTTCATTGTTAGTTCATGTTAACTCACAGTGCATTAACTAATGTTACTAAGCTTGAATTTGGATGTTAACAAGTATTGTTTATAATTAGTAATTGTAAATACATTAACTAATGAAACCTTATTGTAAAGTGTGACCAAAAATTTTAACCCATCAGTTGGGTTTGTACATATTTTACCCAAATTAGGCTTGAAACATTATATCATTTTGTAGAGTATAAAACAAAACAAAGAGAGGAATGAATAAATGAATGAATGAAGCATGGCTAAAAAATGTTCTTAAATGAGTTAATATATTAATTCTTGTTTATAAAAGAATTCTGTAAAAATAATGATGAATGTCATTCATTCATTCATTTTCTTTTCGGCTTAGTCCCTTTATTAATCTGGGGTCACCACAGCGGAATGAACCGCCAACTTATCCAGCATATGTTTTATGCAGCAGATGCCCTTCCAGCCATACACTCCCATTCTCTCAATCACACATATACACTAAGGACAATTTAGCTTACCCAATTCACCTATATTACATGTCTTTGGACCTAGAGCACCCAGAGGAAATCCACACCAACATGGGAAGAACATGCAAATTCCACAAAGAAATGCCAACTGACCCAGCCAAGGCTCGAACCAGCGACCTTCTTGCTGTAAGGGTGACAGTGCTACCCACTGCGCCACCGCACCACCCATGATGGATGAGGAAAAAAGGTAATTTAAGTGACTTTGAACATACCATATTTGGTGCTAGACGGGTTCTAAGTATTTCTGAAACTGCTGATCTACTGGCATATTCACACACAACCATCTCTAGGGTTCACAGAGAGTGGTCTGAAAAAAAGAAATATCCTGTGAGCGGCAGTTTTGTGGGTACAAATGACTTGCTAACGCCAGAGGTCAGAGGAGAATGGCCAGATCGGTTCGAGCTGAGAGAAAGGCAACAGTAACTTAAAAGACCCCTCGTTATAACGAAGTATGGAGAAGAGCATCTCTGAATGCAAAACATGTCAAACCTTGAGGCAGATGGGCTACAGCAGCAGAAAACCACACTGGGTGCTACTCAGTTAAGAACAGGAAACTGAGGCTACAATCCGCACAGGCTCATCAAAAATGGACCAAATGGACCATAGAAGAAAACGTTGCCTGGTCTGGTGAGTCTCGATTTCTGTTGCGACATTCGGATGGTAGTGTCAGAATTTGGCATCAACAACCTGAAAGCATGGATCCATCCTGCCTTGTATCAACGGTTCAGGCTGGTGGTGGTGGTGTAATGGTGTGGGGGATATTTTCTTGGCACACTTTGGGCCCATTAGTACTAATTAAGCGTTGTGTCAATTCCACAGCCTGTCGTAAAGCGTGAATCATCTCAGACTGGTTCTTGAACATGGCAATGAGTTCACTGTATTCAGATGGCCTCCACAGTCACTAGATCTCAATCCAATAGAGCACCTTTGGGATGTGGTGGAACAGGAGATTCGCATCATGGATGTGCAGCTGCCAAATCTGCAGCAACTGTGTGGACCAAAATCTCTGAGGAATATTTCCTTGTTGAATCTATGCCACAAAGGATTAAGGCAATTAAGGCAAAAGCAGGTCCAACCCAATACTAGAAAGGTGTACTTAATAGAGTGGCTGGTGAGTGTATAAAAAACAGAATGAGTATATTAAGCACTTTAAATAATATATATTACATAATATAATAACATAATAAACATGATAAATAAACACAATTGTTTTTAGATTCTTAGTTCTAAAAAAAAAGCAACAGAATGACAATTCCTTATTAAATAAACAAAATTAATATTCATATACTTATACAAATGTGCATGAAGAATATCAAAAGAAAAATACATAAACATAAACTGTGGCTTTTTATTATTCTTTTTATTAATACACTGTTCATGCATCATTTGGTCCCAGTTAAATTTAAAGAGAACTTGCTTTGACTTTGTATTTGAGGTCACTACATCCAGAGTCACATTTGTCCAACTGCGGACGTTCTTACCAGACACATGTCGCTTCCAGACACAAACGTTAGCTTAGATTTGACCAAACCTCCCTTGAGGAACATCCAGATATATCCTCAATTGATAAAAATCACACTCACACCTCCAGAAATAGAACATGCATAGAAAAATAATTAAATATTAAACACATTTGTCCCTCATTTTGATTACAGGCATCATCTAATTCCAGACGTCTGTTTAGACTATCAAGTTAAAGTCTGTCCACCAGCACTGCCAAACAAGTTTTAAATGCAAAACACCGTCTGTGCAAATAAAAAGAGAGAGAGGAGCGATGGATGAAAATAAAGAGAGCAAGAGGAGAGAGAGGATAATGAGGATCAAACTGACAGTGGTGATTTATAAAGTGTGAGCTCATCGCTGTGACTTTCCTCGGACACTGCTAGCACTTTTGTAACACACGGATAACAAACACACACACACATACTCCGCAGCTGGTGGATTTGTGGGTATAATGTGTTGCTGTGATTAATGTGTCCACAATGAGGGCTGTGTAAACAATGCTTCTGCACAGCTGTTCCAGAAGTTGATTTTTATGTCTGATTCAGTGAGCTACTCAAAACCCTGCGCCACGCCGGTAATGATCTCTCCCATGGGACCAATCGCAAATGCACACACAAAAACACACACATTTATACTGACACCTTTATGTACACACGCGGATGCCAATGTCAGATCTACAAACACAAGTCTACACAAACGCTGCCAAGGTGCAATAACTCATCGTGAGTGCTAATGCGATGACGCATTAAGGAAAATGCACACTTTTATTTATGTGTGAAGAGAGTTGTGGTGCAAAAGGTCTAGCAGTTTTCTCTTCTGGAAGAATTAGAGCATAAAACCAAGACATAAAACTAAGATATCATTACCATGGAATTGTGAGGCTGGGATATTTATATTTTTTTATTGCATGTCATCATATTTATTACACATTTTGTGTACATTTGAGAACATTTTATTTAGAAATATCAATCTCCAACTATTTGTTTTGTAATATGAAATGCTTAAAGGGCACCTATGATGAAAATCATCTTTTGTAAGCTGTTTGGACAGAACTGTGTGTAGGTATAGTGTGTGTATAGTGCGTGCACAGTCATACTGGAGTGATAGTCTTTTTTTTAATTTCCTGATGTTAAAATAGGATCCAAATCCCTCTAATTTTGAGGCCCACCAAAATGTGACGTAGGAGTGTGGTTTCCCCGTCCACCGAATTGATTGACAGCCGCATATTAACATGTCTCCATAGTAATGCGTATAATCATATCAACAAGACAGGACGTGCACAAAGCAACCGGGATTAAAAGATCTGTTCAGCTCTCTGAGATCAGCAGCGCCACAAGTTTTACAAGTTTAAAATGTTTCTGAAACAGTGGAGGTTTGTAATAAACTCAGTAAAAATGTGTGTGTGTGTGTGTGTGTGCGCAAGCGCTCAAACTTAAAATGACATTGTGTGTGACACCTTGTTGCAGAAAGGATTGAATTAACTCCACAACAAATACATCAATTAACTGTTGGGAAAGTTCTTACTCGAGTAAAGGAGATCTGCCTCATTCTTGTCTGTCACTGTGCTGCTTATGCGTGAGACACAGCAGGAGAAGCTACATCCATCATAGAAATAGTGAGCGATTCCTTTGGCTCGGAGAACCAGCTCATTTGCATTAAAGGCACAGGCAACAAAAACAGCTAAAAAGTCAAAACACCTCAAATTTCCAATATACACAAAGGTATAATAAATAATCTGATGGGTATTTTGAGCTGAAACTTTACAGACACATTCTGGAGACACAAAATACTTTTAATTAGACATTTAAAATCTTGAAAAAGAGGTAAAATAGGTGCCCTTTATGATTTAAACTTCAACATCATAAAACATCTCAAAATACATAATCTCAGAATCTTATTGAAAATCACGATTATATCAAATTATGCTGAAGAACATTAACTTAACTTGACAATGTGGAATGCTGTGAAAACATCCAAAAAAATCACACATGTATAAACCCAAGGGGCTTTTAAAGTATACTGGTTTCATATTTTGGCCCTTCATTTCCATGACAACGACATTTTGGGGGCTTCAAAAATATGTATAACAATTACAAAATTAAGTAAATAAAAAAAAATATAATAATTATCAATGAAAATTAAATTAAATTAAATTAAATTAAATTAAATTAAATTAAATTAAATTAAATTAAATTAAATTAAATTAAATTAAATTAAATTTCTGTAATCTTGAGGCCCAGCACAAGATCATGTAGCCGTGCGGTTTTCCCCGACCACAAATCACAAGAAAGGATTTGCGAAGAAATTGGGACTAAAAGATCTGGTCCAACTTTCTGTGATTCAACTACACTTCAAGAAGCAGTTAGTGGTACAACTTTGTATTTTTTATAGCATTTTGAACTATACTTTTTTAGCTACATGATTCATAACCGGTAGAACTCCACAGGATGCATTGGAAGAAAGAAAATAGAAACAAAACACTGTAGGAAAATGCTGTGAAAATGGTCCTTGCACTGTTAAACATCACGTAGTAAATATTTCAAAAAGAATTAAAATTTCACAAAAGGGCTAATAATGTTGTCAAACATAAAGTACATACCACTGTTACACCAACACAACTACATTTTTGACGCTGTGTCACACAGCGATACCACTTAATGTAATGCAACAATGACGTGCAAGCACTTAAAATTACACAACTGACATTTCTTTACATGTTCTTTCTCACATTTCAAATATGTGTTCACTGGGATTGAGGTGAGGAGCCTGTTGGATGAAAGCTTTAGTTACCTTATGACACCTTTCAAGAGGAAATCTTCAGCAGCATTAACAGGCATCCTTTCAATAGTCTGTCATAATGGGATAAAACACAGGCTGTCTGTGAACGATGAACAAGTTAGCATTGATGTAGCACTTACAGTAAAAGCCAAGATACTCAAGGATGTAAAAGCTCTATTAGCCCAAAATATATTAGTGCTTGTTTTGTCAGAGGATGTGTTAAAAAAAATGAAGTGAGATGGTGTTAAGAAGAGACAAGCGAAGAGTGAAAGATGAGAGACTGAAAGACAAATGTTAATTGGTCACACGTTCCAATAAGGTTGCAAAAGTTAATGTTGATGGATGGATGGATGGATGGATGGATGGATGGATGGATGGATGGATGGATGGATGGATGGACGCATGGATGGATGGATGAAAGGATGGATGGATATTAGTATAGTAGATGGATGGATGAATGGATGGACATTAGTATATTGGATAGTATATTTCATTGGATGGATGAATGCATGGTGTGATGGATGAATGGATGGATGATTATTAGTATAATGTTTAGATGATAGATAGATAAATAGATAGACGGATGGATGATTAGGATGATAGATAGATAGATAGATAGATAGATAGATAGATAGATAGATAGATAGATAGATAGATAGATAGATAGATAGATAGATAGATAGATAGATAGATAGATAGATAGATAGATAGATAGATAGATAGATAGATAGATAGATAGATGGGTGGATAGATGGGTGGATAGATGGGTGGATAGATGGGTGGATGGATGGACAGACGGGTGGATGGATGGATAGATGGATATTGGAGGGATGGATGGATAGACATTACTATATTGGATGGATGAATGCATGGTGTGAGGGGTGGATAGATGGATGGATGGATGATTATTCGTATGATGGATGGATGGATGGATGGATGGATGAATGGATGGATGGATATTAGTATATTGGATGGATGGATGAATGCACTATGTGATGGATGAATGATTATTAGTATTATGTTTGGATGATAGATAGATGGATGGATGGATGATTATTATTATGATGATAGATAGATAGATAGATAGATAGATAGATAGATAGATAGATAGATAGATAGATAGATAGATAGATAGATAGATAGATAGATAGATAGATAGATAGATAGATAGATAGATAGATAGATAGATAGATAAACAGACAGACGGATGGATATTAGTATATTGGAGGGACGAATGGATGGATGGATGGATGGATGGATAGAAATTAGTATATTGGATGGATGGATGGATGGATGAATGCATGGTGTAATGGATGGATAGATGGATGGATGATTATTAGTATGATGGATGGATGGATGGATGGATGGATATTAGTAAATTGGATGGAAGGATGAACGCAATATATGATGGATTGATGGATATTAGTATATTGGATGGAAGGATGAATGCACTATAGGATGGATTGATGGATGGATGGATATTAGTATATTGGATGGAAGGATGAATGCACTATATAATGGATGGATGGATGGATGGATGGATGGATGGATGGATAGATAGATAGATAGATAACAAACAATAGAACGATCAACAGATGGAACTATTGATACATAGATAAATACACAGATTGACTGATAGAACAAATAAACTAACAATAGATAGACAGATAGGCAACGTTTGTTGATCCTGCTGAAGACTGATGGCATTAAAATGAGCTCTTGTGTCAGTAGTGGCGTGATCTGGAAGTCTTGCTCTGGCTCGAGGCTGTCTATGCATCTTGTTCCTCTCAGGCAGCATTGTTCATTGATTTAAGCTCAGGTTTAAGGGTTCGGTTTACCTAATGATTCCCCTGGTTCCGTTCCTGCCTGACCAGAATGTCTAAAGCCCTCGGGAAAAAAAAGAGTTTGGTGCTACTCAGGAGTAGATGCATTCACATATACACACACAATTTAGACTGAGAGTGTGAAACAATGGCACAACCCATGACACTGAAATAATCCACCGCCATGAGCCAAAGATGACACAAACGTTTAAGTCGATACTCTCTGTTGTCGAAACACTGCAATTGCTGGTGGATGAAACGGATGGTTTTCACATCCTCTGCGGTAACATCTAACTTACATGTACAGTACTGGGCCACTAATTTCACAAACAAAAATGTTAAGTTATTTATACCGATCTTTTGGTTTAGAGTGTCAGTAGCAGTGGTATAAAGTAATACATTATAAATACTCAATTTACTGTGATTAAGTATTTATTTTTTAAGAACGGTACTTTACTAAGTAGTTTAAGTGAAACCATGGGTCTCAAGACTTGTATGGCTTAATATAATGTAAATAATGCCTCTTTGTAAAATATGTAGAAAAAACTATGACATATTTACCTTATTTACAAGACAATTCACATTTATTTCGGACCATTGGTGCCGCCATTGATTACTCCCCCTACTGGTCCTATCTGTTCCTATTGTAAATGCAGCACAACCGGGGATACAAAATGCTCATGCTATGGTTCATTGTGCCTTTTTGCTTGTTATTTCCTGCAACCTCTGTTAAAACTGTGAATACAATTTGATAACATTAAGGCAAACTTGAACTGACTGAATAGAAGCAGATTTGTTTATCTCAGCATGCGTCAGACTGTTTAAAGAAAATGAATATTAAAATTAAGTATTATGCTATGTGTTCTTGCACAAAATTAACAAGGAGATATAAAATACTGTAGCATATGCTGCATTAAAGTCTGCAGCAAGGTTTTTGTTACGTTGAATTTTGTAATGTCTGTATAATAATGTCTGTGGTTAGGATGAAAATGGGGCGGAAAAACTTTAAGACTGTATATATAATGCATGGTTTACAACTAAAATCTCATTGATAGTCATTGTAACATTTTTGTAAATGTTTATGATGTAGGGCTGAGCCAATAAATAATATTATATCGAATCGCAATAAAATTTATGTCAATAAAATAATAAGTTCTGGACAGCAGAAATGTGCAACAATGAGAATCTAAAAGTGTGTTGATATTCGAGATGAAGCGAATTTTCGGCCAGCGAAAATTTAGCATCCGAAGTTATGTTGTCATTTATTTCTGTCGTTATCGAACCATCATTATGGTTCAATATGGAAAATAATTATCGAGATTGCATTTTTGACATATCGCCCAGTTCTATTATGAGTACACCTGTGTGCATGTATAATACCAAATATAACTTGAATTGATACTTAACAGACATAAATGTTCTGTTTACAAAGCTTATATTTATTTGTTAGATTTCTTTGATGTTCTTAATCCAGAAAGTTGAATTAACTTTTATAATTAAGTACATATAACAAAAACGTTTCCTGTTAATTATACATGTAACTTCAAGATCAACCTACATAAAAGAGTGATGCAAAATATTTTGCACATATATATTAATTCATTCATTTTCTTTTCGGCATAGTCCCTTTATTAATCTGGGGTCGCCACAGCGGAATGAACCGCCAACTTATCCAGCATTTGTTTTATGCAGCGGATGCCTTTCCAGCTGCAACCCATCACTGGGAAACATATACACACTTACACATACACTACGGACAATGTAGCCTACCCAATTCACCTGTACTGCATGTCTTTGGACTGTGGGGGAAAACGGAGCACCCGGAGAAACCCACGCAGGGAGAACATGCAAACTCCACACAAAAATGCCAACTGACCCAGCCGAGGCTCGAACCAGCGACGTTCTTGCTGTGAGGCGACAGCACTACCTACTGCACCACTGCGTCGCTGCACATATGTATATTTTAAGTAAATCAAAAAAAATTTCCACAAGTCAAGTGTACATACTGTAACAGAAAAGCAGGTTTAAACGCAGAGGATGGTCACAACAAATCAGCACCTTAGAATTATAAGGTTCTATCTGACATTTTTGTCAAAATTGAGTTATTGACATATTCTTATTAAAGGACAACTTATTTACATTATGGGATGTTTTTTTATATGTTGTTTACATTTTAAGACTTTTTATTTAAAATAACAAATGTTACACACATACTGATTGCTGTGAAATGCAAAAACTTTGAAGCTCAATATCTCAAAATCATTCAGAACACAGATAGAACCTTATAATTCCAAGGTGACGAAATGCTGATTTGATTAAGTTAATTTAAGTTTATTGATAAATTAAATCTATATATGTTATTATTTTGCAAGCATCCTCACTTTTAGCAGTTTTAAACGAGCACCTAAAACTTTATAAAGTATAGCTTTGCAGAACAGTTTCTTGAAGTGTACAGTTCTGTTTCACCAATACAAAAAGTCTGATCTGAACTCTGTTATCTTAAAAAATGGCCAAGCTAAAAGCAAAGCAGATCCCTGAAATCACTGTTTACTTATGAAAGCTGTGCACACTATTAATTTCTGTGTGAGTATAAAGGTTAGGAATTTATTTTTTACCTTCGCAGACATCAGTATAACCTGAGCAAAAAGCCTCCACTTTACCGAATTGAGGTGAATTGATAATCTGTGTGCCTCCCAAAGAGCTTTTAGTGTTTGCAGAGCTTGAGCACAAGTAAGTACCAATCAAAATAGAACATCAAGCACTTAAGCATTAGATTTATAGCACATAGTCTGTTCAGGCCTGATTGGATCAAGGATTTTAAACTGCATTCTCACTGATATCTGTATGAAAAAATACCGATCTGTCTCATCTGACCACGTGAGGTGGATGCTCATATCAGCCATTTACAGGACCTTTGATGAACTGACCACATGGAAGCTGTTGATGAATGCATTGATGAGTTCAACCCACACCACTGTAAGAAATCCTTTTTTAGTATTTTCACAAAAATGGTCAAAACACAACATAAAATCAAGCAAAGAGAGTACTAAAAATATACATCTGTATTCTCAAATGAAAAACAGATATTGATACGTAGGCATGGGCTGGTATAAGATTCTGACAGTATGATAACCTTGGGTAAAAATATCACAGTTTCACGGTATTGTGGTTACTGCTCTAACATATATATTTTTTAAATGACTCGGAAAAAACTTTTTTACCTTTTGAACACAATCTATTTTATTTTGAGAAACATTTATAATATTTTGGAACAGTAAACATGTCAGGCTACATAAATCATTGACTTCTGCTGTCTTCATTAGTTCAAAAAAAGTGATTTTTTTTTACAATATAAAATGGCGTCCTTTCTGTTGTCCTAAAAAAAAAATAATAATAAATAAATAAAAAATAAATAAATAAAAAAAATCAAACCTACCTTAGGAACGGTATTGCAAAAATTTTTGACTGTTTTAAAACCTTTTCTGAACCGCGGTATACCTTGAAAACGGTTATAATCTCATGCCTATTGATACGTTTACATACAGTACATCCAACATTCATCCCTCACATTCATAAATTCACTTGTGGCCTCACGGGATACAAAGGTGACCATTGTATTTAAGAATCCCAAATGAATTAGTAGTTCGTCCATCTACTTCTCGCTTGCTGTTTCCCAGATACTATGAATTTGCACATGCATGTACCACTAGGCTCATGTATAAGTATTTTTTTTCTCATATTATGTAGAACAGAAGTGATTTTGAACACACCAAGTGTAACAAAGACGTATCCATAACAAGCCTAAACCAGTCAAGGAGCAAGTACAAAAATACATGGTTTTCAATAAATAAATAACATTTATTTTAATTCATAGCTTATGCTCCCAAACTCTTGTCGAAGTTCTCTTAGGTGTCCATATCTTAGTCCTACTGCCAGTCTCTTTTCAAAATCCGTTCATTCATGGAAATTGGTGATCTTCTTTTTAATATGTAGCTCTAGAAAGACCAGAGCATTAAACTGAGACATTGACATCCCAAAGAAAATCACTTGAGATCATACTGCAGCTCCTTGATATGAAGGTGGAACTCTTAATTTTCCATTTTAATTAATACAAAAGCTCTGTGTGCAAGATTTATATATGTGAGGAATTTAACGGATAAGGAATATGAATAAAATATGCATAAAAATGTTTTTGGATTGTTTTGGAGTGTGCAAGGAACCTTCATGTTTGTTAATGTATGTAAACACAAAGACATTCAAAATGTTCATTGTTAAAAGGGCAGAGCAATAAACTGAAATTAAACTGCAGTAGTGATGGACCAAAAACCATGATTGGCATGTACTTCTTGTCAAGCAATGTAAATCTCATTCAGAGGGCACTCTCCTGCAGAAACTCAAATTAAGCCTCACAAAAGAAACCAGAATATCACTATAGATTCTGAATAAACAGAAAATGTAAGTGCTTTCATTGATTCAACATGACTAATAATCCCACGACTATGGAATCATCTCACAGAAGGATTTCTTTCGAACACTAGACTGAAGTTAGGAGGTGAGTTTGAAGTGAAAACATGTTATTAAATGTATTTCAGATGCTTTCAGATGTAGCAGACGAGATCATTAAGAAGCTACACAAGCAACTGCCATTACTGCAGAATGATTATCTTCAATTTCATTAGCACACTGTTAAATTGCTTGTGATTATAAACATGATATCACATAGCTTGTCTGTGAACGGCTCTATGTAGCAAATGCTGCTCCATCTGAGAGGATGTGCTATAGATTTAAGGTGCTTGTCCACCAAAGTGTATTTGCACTGCAGAAACATGAGTGCTGTTCTTTTTTTGTTGTTGTCAATGAAAAGCGTCTCATTTTAAAAAACACTACGGTGGACATGCGCCTTTACTAATTTTAAAACTGGCTTTACTAAAAAAATGTGCATGATAATCAAAAGTGTCTGACTGCAGTCTTGCATATGCAAGCGGAGACATGCAGTGTCAGACACAATACACTTAATGGAGCTAGTGACATGACTGTGAGGGGTAGGGTTAGAACCGGGATTAGGTGTGCGCAGCATTAGGCATTGCATGCAGTTCAATTTACATCTTTACTCGATCTGTATCCAGACCCCTCTTATGATAAATCGACCAGTTCAAGTTTTTAGCATTTAAGCAAAAAAGCTTAGACAGACAGACAGACAGATAGACGGATAGATGGATAGATGGATAGATAGATAGATAGATAGATAGATAGATAGATAGATAGATAGATAGATAGATAGATAGATAGATAGATAGATAGATAGATAGATAGATAGTCAGACAGACAGAGACTGATAGTGTGACAGAGTGAATGGTTTGAGAGGTTGAGATGGAGTGGGACCCCAGGTGCACATCTTCCACATAGGAAATTGAGCAAACGGAGGATAAGTGAGATGGAGCTCTGTGTCTCAGAGTCGCCAATCAAACTGGCCACTCTGGCCCATTAACAGCTCTCAGCCTCCCTCGCAGAACCATCATCATCCAGCAACACCGATCTACAACTCAACATGCAGCCTCTGCCATCTCAAGATACCCTTTTTTAGCTTCATCTGACTCTACAGTCTACTTTTCCAGACAGGAACTCTTCATTCAACCCTACAAGCATTTTCACTCTAATGAGTCAAGTTTAGAAAGATATACTCAACCTCCGTGACTATGATGTTATACAGAAATGGCAGCAACACAGAGAGGAACAGAAAGGACTAAGGTGGCTTTCCAGAGCAGTGCTAGAGTGTTTATGGCAGGCTCCAGATGTGCAGCACCGCGGGGACCCGACGGTGTGTCGCACCACATAATCCAACTTCCCCGGTGCGACAGAGAGAGAAGCGGACAGGAGGTGGGCATGATGATTATAAGTGCACAAAGGTGGTGTTAGAGGAAGGATGCAAGACAACAGGCTGAAAAAAAACCACACAGGCTGCAAGAGGGAAACAATGCTTATATAATTCTATTAAAGTGCCAGGGTCTGTGTGCAGGCAGATAACCTTTTGTTCTAAAAAAGGCTGGGAGTTGTAGATGTGGTTGAAGACGAGGGATTACGTACTTTATCAGGAAATATTCAACTATTTGATGAAAAATGTTGATTTTTTAAAAATGTTAAATACCTTTTTAATTACATTTGATACACAACAGGACTTGAAATTGCGACCTGGAACTGTATCTATGTGACCTCATAATATATTTGGGACCATGTGCGAGTGCAAAAAAATGTTGCAGTGTGACCGGTCTTCACTAAAATGTTCACTGCATGCGCGTATTTAGTAGAAATTCATGCAGAATGCATCTTTGCGCCTAAAAACGCCAAATGCAGCATTTAGGAACGGTTTCAAACAGTTGTCATGTCAACTTGCTCCAGTAAATAAATCTCGCAATGCTTGGCCCGCCTTAAAGCTCTTCTTATTGGCCCACTGCTCTAGAACAGATTGTGAATGGATTGGTTATTTTCACCTGTCAATTCACAATAAAGCCTGTGGGAAGGTAGTTTTCAGGTAAAAGTGTTTGCCACTGAATCTACACATTTTGTGCACGAGATGTTTTTACGTTATTTAACCCTTCATTTAATCGTCACTATGCTGTCAGTCGTTCGACTGGCACCGCGTTCACCATCACAAAAGTGCTTGCATTGACTAATATTGCATGTCATGAAATGACCATTATTGCTATTAAGATGATGTATGCAAATAATAAGCTATATGTCAATATCATCTGTGCAATATCAAACACCACCCGTGAGAACAGTTATTATCGGTAACTCAGTTCATCTCATTCACGTCAAGCAGTGTGTGCAGGGCCGGTGGGTGCATGCAGATTTTTTGTTTGTTTCTTCGTTTCTGATAAATATGTTACTATAAAACTTGTAGTAACGGTGCACATAATTTTTGGTGGGTGCACCTAAATTTTGGCTGGTGTGCCTACATTTTTAAAGTTAGGAGCACTGGTGCTACCAAGCAAAAAGGTTAATTCTGAGCTCTGTACAATATATTATTACGCATCTAATTGCTGTAATCAATCAATCAATCAATCAATCAATCAATCAATCTATCTATCTATCTATCTATCTATCTATCTATCTATCTATCTATCTATCTATCTATCTATCTATCTATCTATCTATCTATCTATCTATCTATCTATCTATCTATCTATCTATCTATCCATCCATCTATCCGTCTATCCGTCTGTCTGTATGTCTGTCTGTCTGTCTGTCTGTCTGTCTGTCTGTCTGTCTGTCTGTCTGTCTGTCTATCTAAAGTATGTAAAACTCAAATACAGCTGGATAATTTTCATATTGTAACAAACTGTAACAAAAAATCCCATTGACACTGACTCTTTTTGTGTGATTGTGTGAATGTCTTTCATTCAGCCTTTCCGTTTCACCAGCAAGCCTGCACTTCACTACCAGACCAAATCCTCATAATAAACCACCTCCATTAGCACTAGTGGCTAATGTTCTGGGATGGGGAATAAAATTGAGCCCACTTGAAAAAAATCTTTCCATGTGTCCGTCTCAGGGTGAGTGGGTGTATTGTATTTCTGCCCTGAGCTGGTAAGAATTAACGGCACCAAGAGCAACCAATTTTTACTAACAAAACTAATGTCTCTACTTTAAAGATTTCCACCAAAATCTAGCATGCGTGTGTATATATTTTTCCTCGTTTATTTCAAAAACATATCAAACTCGATACTGAACACCTCCAAAAAGTACAACGGAAAACATTTCCAATCCAATCTTCCTCCAAAAATGATTTATCGCCTGCCTCAGGGTGAGCTGTGAATGTAGTAAAGTAAAGAAGGAAGAGGAAATGTGCAGGTCGGATGTCAGTGTGGTGGATTCAACCTTAAGATTGTGAGTTAAAAGGGGGGTCTGTCAGCGCAGCAGGACATAAGTGACATCAACCATTTACTCTAGCACCTACTTTGAGGTTCAAACCACCACTTTGGTCTCTGTAAGTGGCCATTTAAGTGTGTGTGCTCGTGCTATATGTGTGTTTATCCTAGTGTTCAACTATCTGTGTTAGCTCCTAACCCTACCTACCGCATTTACAATAACATCTCGCAGCGGCACGAGTTCAATCCCCCTCAGAGTCAGCAGCACACAGCTCAAACACATCAGTGCTAATGAGAGATTACATTGGCTTAACTAAATCACTCACAAAACAATGGTCTCTGTAAACAAACACACACACTGAGCTAATGCTTTATTCAGCCACATAACATTAGCAGCTAATTAAATGCCTTCACATTGTATCCAAATAACTTAAAGTGGCCTATTAAGTTGTTTTCTGATATTTCCTTTCACCAAGCTTGTATTATGGTGGTTTGTGGATGTATAATGTATGCCAAGTTTCAAATATCACACTGCAGGATAACTGTACATGGTATTGACTTCCCAAAAAAAATGACAATGTCTCAGACATCCAACAAAGAAGGTGGAGCTTTAGGCCCAATCCTAATTCTACCCCTAAGCCCTTCCCCTTACCCCTCATTTTGCGACTGCCCGTGAATCTACCGCGAGTAGATAGCCCTTTGATTTTTCAGGACCACAATCGAAATCAAGGGGTAAGAAAATTAATAATTAAAATAAGTATTTTATTGTCATTATTACGATTTTTTACAACAAACAAGCATATGTTTTGATATGTTCATAACCGTGTTCGTGTTTTACCGTCATGCTTTTAAAAAAAAAAAAAACGCTAAAATAAAAACTGCTAAATTCCGCGATCTATAATCCATAATAATTCCTGTATACAACATTCTGATACTTGATAAAACTCGAATAGCATGTCAGAAAAGTCTAGTGGCTGGGAATGACTTTTTTACAGTGTCTTATAATGTTAAGGTTGTTTTTGGTTTGTTTACATAGATGAATATGGCCACTGTGTAAGTGCAGAGTACAGTTACGATCTTATTGCCACATTAGATCGTTATGATAGCATAACATATGCTTTCAGTGATTTCCTGAAGATAAATACCAAAATATAACACAACTGGAATAACTACAGCAGTCTCGATCGTCTGATCTTACATGAAGCAAGAGATCGCGATGATATGATGACGTGTACAGGCGCTGTGCTGTCCCATTTCTCAGGAGTAAATTTTAAAGCCCTTCCCCTTCACACTCTGTTTTAAGGGCCAGGGTACAAAAATAGAATTGGGATTGGGCCTTAACATCCACTGATACTGCAAATGATTTCCAGAGTGCCACATCTGTTTTTATTGGTTAAAGACTGCACAATAATACGCAAGTAGCTAAAAAATGTAGTCAAAATGACTGAAGCAGCTAATCAAATAAAAAAATGGCACAGATAAAGCAAATAGATATAAAACATGAATACCTGCATGACACTATCATTTTTAACTATAAGCATGAGGTAAGGTGGAAGTAGTTAAATATGTAATAAACACCAGAATAATGGAGACAGCCAATCAAATCGAAGGTGTTTTAATTAATTGATTAATTAATCCTTCTCAGGGCCAAAAAGATATTTTGCTTAAAGCATATCTGGTCAGATTACATCAAAGTTTGTTGGAGTTTGATGGAACATGTTGTCACAATGCTCAGATGTTAAATAGTCCAACAAACAGCGATTGAACATGTTCAGCTGTGTGAAAACAAACTGACCAATGGTGAAAACGCTGACAGGGGACTCAATGAAAAAAGACAATAAAAAATCCCCTTAGTGGATAAATTAACTTTTTAACTAACTAATGTTCACAAATACAAAATATGAATCAGCATGTCAATTTCATTTTTTATCTTTAAAAAATTTGAAATATGATGTACCTAGATAAATTAGTAATTAGTGATAGATCTTTGAATTATTAGACAATAATGCACATGGTCATGAATCATTATTTTGGGGTCCAGGAAAATCAATAATAACTGTTTTAATGAACCCACAGAAGTTAGTAACATTAGTTATTGTTGGTTTGGTGGTAAGTCATGTTAGTAAGGTGTTAATGAACGTTAGTAAAGCATTAGGTAATGGAATTGTGTACACTTTACAATAAGGATCATAATTCTATTAACAAGTGCTTTGTTAATGGTAAATCGTGTTAGTAAATAGTTAATTAATGTTAGTTAAGCATTAGGTAATGTTGAAATAGTGTACACTTTACGGATCATAATTCTATTAACAAATGCTTTGTTAATGATAAGTCATGTTAGTAAATAGTTAACAAACATGAATAACAGTTGAAGCTGAGGTTCCGATGTCCCTGACTTTGATCAGGAACTATGCACTTATTATAAGCTCTACCGATTGTGCTAACATGTTGTTCATGTTAACTAACACGTTTACTAACATTGTTTTCTTGAACAAGGATTCAGTATTGCTTCATAAATGTGTTGTTCATTATTCGATCAAGTTATCTAATCCATTAACAAATGCTTAAGTAAACATTAACTAATTAAGCTGTTCAAGTAAAGAGATGCATTAGATTGTGTAAATAAACATGAACAAAGATTAAGTAATGCTGAACAAAGTCCTTGTTTACTGTTAGATCATGTTTACTAATGCATTAGCTAACACATAAATAAATGTTTAGTTAGCATTAACAAATGTTAAGTAATGCTTAACAGATGCGTTATTCATTGTTAGTTCATGTTAACTAACGCATTAACTAACGTTAACTAATGCACCCTTATTGTAAACTGTTATTGTCTAATGATTCAATTGATTTTCAATTATTTCAATTGAAGTCAAATATTCAGCCTATGCTGTGGTTACCACACCTAAAAACACTGTTCAGACCTTGCATTTCAATGCAATTGTCAGATTTTTTTTTGTTCTTAAACTGCTCGTGTGAAAGACTAGTTTCTTATGCAGAGTGTGAAAGACGAAAAAACGCAAAGAGAACACATGAAAATAATGTTTTTTGTGTTATACTAATTTTCTGCTCAAGTTGCATTTTTTTTTGAACTTGCAAGGAAGAAGCGATTGAGGTGAATTTAGCAAGTTCACAGGAAACACGTTGCACATACTATGTAATTTAGCGCCTCAAAATGCACTTCTATTAACGCATTAGCATTGAATTTGTATGTAAATATTTAAATTCAAAATAACCCCAGCATAACATCTCATTCGCTGCATCCCAATTCACATACTATCCATCTTAAATAGTATTCAAAAATGCAATTAGTATGTCCCAAACTGTAGTATATTGAAAAGAGTATGCCAAAGGTTTATGGATGGTGTACTATTTCTGATAATGTAGAACCATCTATACTCTCATCACTAATATTGCCCATAATACATTGTGCCTTGGACGTAAATTTGATTAGAATTATAAACTCTGGGAAAAAGTGTAAATAAACTTCAACTTGGGGGACTAGCGAGACCAACAGTCAAGTAGAGATGCTTCAGAAAAGTTGTTTGAATGACTATTAATTAATTTGGAAAATATTTGTTATATTTAATCGGTAACAACAATGTGAACTTATTTAAAGACATGTTTGGACATTAACTTCTGAATGCATAATTATGCAAAGACCTGAAGAGATTTCTCTTTATGAAAGACCCACAAATGGCAGATTAACCTGCTGGCTGCATCTCCAATAAGGTAGATAATTAAATATGAAAGAAATATGGATGATGTGTAGGAATGATTGACAAGTGACGTAACTAATGAAGAAGCAGTAAAGTTTGCATACTCTTCTGTTGCACACTCAAAAGTATGTACTTTTTCTTCACAAAAAAGTACATACATTTGGAAGGTAGTAGAAGTATGCAAATTGGGACGCAGCAATAAAAAACCTTGTCTTGTTTTGAATCGATTTTGACAGTGCCAGTAACTGAAACCATCCGGTGTAGTGATATAGAACTGTAATGCGGTCAAACCCTGCATGGGGGTATAGTTGTGTGGTTTCCTGAAAACAATTGCATGCTTTAAAATGTTTATCAGCCTATCAGAATCAAGCATTCAAGAGCCCAATAGAATAATAATGCAATATTTGACTGATGGTTAAGAATGAAAACAACCAAGTGCAACAACCTGACATGCAAACTGAACAAACTAATGTCACAAATGGCAGTGTTTTGGTTTGAAAATACTGGTTAAACCATTTCTTTCTAAAATTCTAGACAAGGTTATAGTCAGGTTTTGGTTTGAACTGATACTGTAAAATTGATACTATTGTTATGGCATCACTGTGTTTAGAAGTTAGAAGTTTTGAAGAATCCTCCAGTGTTGAAATTTCGATATGGTAATAAGTGTTCTATTTCTGGCATACAATGCACTGTAAGCAGTAGACCAGTAATAACAGTCAAGGCCATCTGACTAATGAGAGCAGAATGGGCTCTCGGAAAGGAGGGGCTTAGAAAACCTAACGACTTGATGCATACAAACACAAATAAATATAGATTTAGTTTATGTGCACACCTGCAATTTTAAAGTCCCTGTATAATACTGAATATAAAGTGACTGTATAATCATTTAGTTTAGAAGGTAAAAATGAAAATATGTAAAAAGTACAACTCAAATTCATTGTCATTTAAAGAATGAATCATACTCACTAATTTGCCATTTTTTTGTTTAATATTATACACTTTGTAATTTGCAGGAATAAATTGACTCTAGAAGGGTACTAATAATGTTTCAAATTAAATCAAAGCAAAAAATGTTCTTCATAAAATATATATTTTATGCATTAAAATCCTTCTCTGCCATATGAGCTTTAAATTAGGTAGTATTGTTTTTTTGTTTTTTTTTTGTCTACTTGCTTTTTTATCTTGTTGTCTCTCTCTTTCGTTCTCCCCCTTAACAAGTCAATAAGCCAGTTATGAGCAGGCAAGACTGCAGAATATCCAAATGCAATTTATGAGTCATTAAACCAGAGGACCACATTAATATTTTATCAGTCTTATTACGCCAACAATTGCTGGGGAGAAATCTATAAATGCACACATGCTGCTACTGAAGCATATGTGAACACACACACAAACACACACACACACACACATCCACACACTTATGTGTTGAGGTGGTTTATGAGGACTCTCCATTACTATAATATATTTAATACTATAAAAACACCTATTGTATAGGTCATACCTAGGGCTGGGTGATTAAATCGGTATAGACACCATTGTCAATGACGATAAAAAAAAAGTTCAATATGAATCGCTATAGTTTTATTAAAATTTGGCTGTTGAGGGTACGCCTTGGAAGCAATGTCAATAGTCAATTCCAATTTAGGCAGAGCGACGCGCACATGATGGTGCAAGCAGCACACATGTGACTTGCGTGTATGTTCCAGGTACACCTAGTTAAGAAACATCTGTACTACGAGTGTTGTGAGCGCACCGCAATTCATGTAAGTAGAACTACCCAATCTGCTTCACACTTTGTACACAACACACACATTTCAGTAACGGTAGACTAATTACCTCAGACAAACACAGCACATTCAAACACTGCTTTTTATTTTTCTCCATAAACCTGTATCGGAGCTATATCGGAAAACGGTTAATGGTCGCCTAGTTTGCACTTGCACTCCCCTGGCATATCTCGTAATTGTGCTTTAATTGTGCTTTAAAATATATTTATTAATTAATAACAATACCTAATTTATTACCAAAATTCATTGTTTGATTTAGAAAGACAGATTGGCAGACAGCATCCACGATATAAAAAATAAAACAATAAAATAATGAGTACTAATAATAATTTACTTTTATTCTGCTACTAAAATCAAATAATAAAATCAAACCAACATGTCTGGCTCTCCATCTTCAATTTCCACCCTGATTTTAACCCTCCGCGGCTTCTGTCTCCTAATCATCTGCTAAAAGCCTGGAACTGAATCAAAGGCCTGAAGAGGGAGGGGAATCTCACATGGGTCTTGTACTGAAGATCAAAGTTATGTTTGAGCCCTGGAGGAGGTAAAGTGGCTCTGCCAGCCGCGCCTTCAGCCACACTGATTCGGCTGCTATTAAAAGGGTGGCTGTATCCGCTTGGCTTACGGAGGAAAACGTACTTTAGGACGCCGGTGGGCTAAAAGTGCAGCAGAGGTGAAGCCCCTCGAGACACAGCTCAGTGTTTTCTCTTTCTGCACTATGAATAATGTACAGGCCAGTGCTGACCTTTGTGTCCAGGGTCCAGTTCTACACCGGAGTCTTTGAACTTGTTTGATCAATGCGAACGGAAGATTCATTTCTAGAGCTCATGACTTTGTAAAATTATGCTTAGAATATTTCACAGTCTATCGTGGTGTTATCTTATTTATGGCAGATTTTGCTAATATTTGTCAAGGTATGTAAGATGAAGTATGACAATTTTGGATTTTAAATTGACATTATGATTTTTTGATTCCCCTGAAAGTGAACTGAACTGAATTAAACTGAACTGAAAGGGACCAGAATGGAATGAAACAGAATGGAATTGAACTGAACTAAACGGAATGGAATGGAATGGAATAGAATTGAACTGAACTGAACTAAACTGAGCTAAAAATAAAACAGATCTTTTCTGTGTAGTGCACAATTTTTGTCTGAGAATATAATTACATTTAAAATAAAATTAAAGTTTAAAATGAAGTAAATTACAAAAATTGAAATTTTACCTTTTTACTATTTTACTAGCTCTTTACTAGAATCTTGTCATCACATTTACAGACAGGTATTATATTAAATTACATATATTATATTATATTATATTATATTATATTATATTATATTATATTATATTATATTATTAATACTACCACTTCCCTATAGAGGTAACAGTAGTTATAAATGGAAGATTCATTCTACGATGTATTTTGTAATGACACACTATTGTAATTCTAAGTGTTTTCTCAATTTCACAGGATGTGATATTTTACATTGTCATACCAATTTTCACTAATGTTTGTCAAGTCATGACAAATCCTCTATATTCTGCATATATACTGTTTGTCTGAGTTGTTATTGCTGCGGGCTGCGGTTTAGAAAACATTTCCAGACTAAGTGGAAAGAAGATGCAGGTAGAGAAGTTGTTTATTTATCAGACAGGTGAAATGTCATGTTTTTTCTCAGTTTATTCTATAATTTTAGTCAGCTTGTTGCAGTGTGTGCACTTCTATCATGTTTGAATCTGTGTATTTTCCTCAAATCTTCTTTTGTTGCTAATTTTACTCAGCTAATATATGCTTGTTCATATAATCTATTAATCGAAAACAATGGGTTTTTAATACTTATCAGTATCAGATGTATTTATTAGTTAATTAAACAATATCAGTAGTATTTTGGAATATTGTTACAATTTAAAATACCACTTTTTTATTTTATGTATGTATGTATGTATGTATGTATGTATGTATGTATGTATGTATGTATGTATGTATGTAGGTAGGTAGGTAGGTATGCATGTATGTGTATATGTATGCATCTTTTTACGTGAAGGTAAAGCTGAAATTTCAGATATTGTTACATTTCTAACATGCTGATTTGGTGTTAAAGAAAAATTGAACTTAATTTAATTTTGAACTTACTTAATTGAAACTATTTTGTAATATTACACATTTCTTAACTGTCACTAATTATCAATTTAATGCATCCTTGCAGAATAAAGGTTTCTTAGAGAATAATAAAAAAAATTCCCTCCAACTTATATTAGGCAAAGTAGTTTTTTTTTTGACCTCTTTTTTTATTTACCAACATTACTAGGGCAAATAATTTTAATAGTCAAAAACAAAAATATTTAAACAAAATATCTAATCTCTTCATAATAAAATAAGCATAAGTGTTAAAGAGACTCTTAAACGATAAATAAAATGTTACAAAGTATGTGCAATGGTAAAGTGTAAATACTGAAGCACCAAAGCAATCTTTAAGGTGTGAATAATAATAATAATAATAATAATAATAATAATAATAATAATAATAATACAGTAAACCTCAAACTCGGTAAACAAAATAAATTATGATAATCAAATCTAAGCTTTGAAGTAAAGGAACTAAACATCTTTATTCTAATACATGCTGCAACATTACAAATTGTGAAATTGGATGTCTATTTTACCACTATGCTAAAAATCTTTCTCAGCTAGTGGCTGGGATGCACAAGAAAAGAAACCAAAAAGCCACTCCGGCGACATCCTTACATCCATTTTTATTTACAATCTTCTCACTGCTACTATCCACCGCATTCATTTTCGCATGTGTTGTTATTCTGACCTGAAGGGACATGCGCAAATCATTTTCAATGTGCTTTCCGCTCGCGTTCCCCTGCTGTCTTTCTGTAACTAGGCGACCATCGACCAGTTTCTCAGTGGATGACAAACAGACAAACCATTGCTGCAGCTCCAATACAAGTTTTTGGAGAAAGGTAAAAAGCACTGCAGTGTTTGGATGCACTGTTTGTCTGAGTTAATTAGTCTGCTGTTATTACTGAAATGTGCATATTCCATACAAATTGTGAAGCAGATTGGTTGGTTCTACTTGCATGAATTGCGGTGTGCCTGTGGCATTCGGAAAAGTTCAGGTTTTTTTAACTATGCACGCCTGGAAAATGCGCATCATTTGTGCGCCGCTTGCACAACATGGGCACGTCGCTCCCTTATGTGCATCGTGCAGATCGCGTGCCTCTATTGGAAATGACAAACAAACACCCTAAGCTTATTGTCACTGCTTCCAAGGCACGCGCTCAGCAGCCACATTTTAATAAAACTATATCGCTTCATACCAAATTTATTTATTTTTTTATATTGACAATAGTGTTTGGTCAATGAATACTGATCCCAAATGTATCGCCCAGCCCTATAGCACATTATAAGCAACGTAAAAAAAGAAGAAAAAAAAACTGCACTGCTTTTATATTACAGGCTGATCAATGAAACTGTCTAGACTTCAAGCAGCGAACATCTATATAGGGCTATAATAGTTGAATGAAATGTATATTGGATAGCACAAACACATTACAGAAACTAAATTATGAAAAACATAAGGCAAACATATTGCTAACGTTAATGTGTTGCTAATGATAATATATCATTGCTTTTAAAAGTATCGCTCCACCACACTGTGTCCACGGTACTTCAAAATTCCTCAAGTGTCACTTCAAAATATTAATCTATTGCCTTTATCACTCAAAAAGCAAGCTGAGAACAAGACCAATCTTCAGTTGTGTGTGTGTGTGTGTGTGAGTGAGTGTGTGTCTGCTGGAGAGGGTGAGAAGAGATGATAGCCTGATTAAAACAAGATGTGAGGTCTGAAAACATTGATCCACCAAATGCATTTCATATCAGCCAGAGTCCTGAGACATGGGACCTGATTAAAAGATAATGGCACATTACTCCCCGGAGCAAACGCCAGCGAGACGGCGAGAGAATGAGAGTCTTCTAGAGCCAGAAGTGACATAAGAGCCTCAGCACTTAAAGCAGGAGAGGACACGGCATTCATCAGCTACGAAATCCATGACTGCACCTTCACGCTACAATACAGCCCGAACACCATAGGCTGCTATTTTTCAGGTTTCTGACGAGATTCAGTGAGGCTACATCGATTTGCTCTTCAATAATTCTTCAAATATTAAAACTACATATAAAACAGCCATTACACAATATTACACTATGGGGCAGTTGAATACTTGATTCTGATTGGCTGTACATTCTAAGAGTTAAACACGCAGATGAAGTAGTTTCGAGTAGGTCTTGACCACATTACAGTTCTACAGAACTATGTTGAATACTCATGCATTATTGTGTGCATTATTTTTTCTAATATTTTAATGGGCTTTCATACTTTATTCTTGTTGAATGTCTTGAGTCTGATTAGCTGGAAAGTGCGCAATAAAATTGCTAATGTTCTAGTCAGTTTTGATTACAGCTCGAAATATACATGCTTCCCTCAAAAGCATTTGTGTGATCTTGCGGACACTGATGTGTGCTTCACCAGGATGTTGATCATAATATTTTGGTCAAACTAACTATCATCGCAGTTCAAGGAGCAATAACAAGAACACTGAAGAATCAGCTGATTCATGATAGAAGCGGTGAAGAAAACTCTCTCTACAGACTCACTTGTGTCTGGATGCACAAGTATTACTGTAATGGCTGAGAGAGAAAAGGAAACGTTACCTCACAAACACACCACAGGTTAAAGGATCCACAGTAACAGAGAGATATGGAGCTTTACAACTTTCATTTCCTCCTTAGCAATGAAATAATTGTTCCTGGGTTCTACTGTATCTTCAGTGTCAGTGAATGACTGTCCCAGCAAACTTATAAGCAGTGAATTGTGCACAGTTGTCTGCTTTTTCAGCAGCTGGTGCATTTTAACTACTCACGCTCACCTCCCTTGTCATAGTACAGTATGCTACTGCGACAAAGTGCATATGAGACGCATTTTTTTTATTATTGTTAGCATTATATTATATTGTTATTGTCTTTGTGTAAACCGCAAAAAAATATATTTTTTTTGGTAAAACTGGGGATTGGTCTGATCAACAAATGTGAACTATTAAAAAAAAAAGGTAAATTAGACACACACAAAAACACAAACCAAACTCAATCAAAACACAAACCAAACCAAAAACACAGTCAAAATCAAAACCACAAATACAACCAAGCCACAAACCAAAAACCAAACCACAAACACAAACATAACCAAAAACCAAACCGCAAACACAACCAAGCCATAAACCAAAAACACAAACCTAATACCAAACCCAAACCAACCCAACCCAAATTAGCGCTGTGCGATTAAATGAAATCGTATCGCAATATTGTTCAAGAAAATTGTGATAGGTTTCTTTTGCCCATATAGCACAGCCCTAAACCAAACTAAACTAAAACTAAACTAAACTAAAAAAAAAAACTAATCTAAATCTAAAACTAAACTAAAACTAAACTAAAACTAAACTAAACAAAACTAAACTAAACGGCTGTAAATAAATATTGGCCCACACCTACTTTTTGCTGCTCCAGCATTGACCGCAGTCACATCCCCTTCTCTTTCATGCAGATCTCTCTATTGACTTCACAAGGATCATCCTGCCATCTGTATTCCAGAGAAGGACCGCAGATTCCTTTCAACTGATACTGAACACACACTAACACGTTAAGGACACTCAAAGGGCATCCGGAGCCTTCCAGAAACCCCTGCATGAACTGAACGAAACATGGCTTCACAATTGCAGTGAGCAACGTCAGCCCTCAATCGCAATGTTGTGAACTGTAAAGTCTTTTTCATTCAAGATTTCTGACAACAATGGAAAGATTAAGAGTCTTCCAAGCTAGCAAGTCAACCTTAAAAAAGTCATTTGGAGCTGCACATAGTGAAGAGATAGAGAGAGGGAGAGAGGGAGAGAGGGAGAGAGAGAGAGAGAGAGAGAGAGAGAGAGAGAGAGAGAGAGAGAGAGAGAGAGAGAGAGAGAGAGAGAGAGAGAGAGAGAGAGAGAGAGAGAGAGAGAGACTGCTGCTCTTTCAATCCCTTTTCATCACAACAGAAGCTGACAACTGACAGCTGCAGCCCTCCATCTGACAAACCCACACACACACACACACACACACACACACACTCATCGCGGGCACATCATTGCCCTCAGAGACTGCAGGTATTCACAGTATGTGACAATAACCAGCTCTATTATGCAGATCTGCAAACAAACACACACAAACATGCACACAACACACACAGCCCTAGCATAATTGGCAATATAAAAGGGAAATATAGTAGAATATGAAGGAATGTTAATTGTTTCCTTATTCTCTGCTTAACCAAACTCCTCAAGGCAAGTTTGTGACTGAATTTATATCAATATTTCATGATATTGAGGGGAAAAGAAGACATTGTGATATCATGTTCCTGGCAATAAAACAGCAGGCTATAGCAAAATGTTTCTAGTCTTATGTTATAGTTTACCTGAATAATGGAAATGATATCATAACGCTAAATTTGAAATTAAAAAAAATGCTGAGCAGTTTACATCGTATAAGTTAAAACATTTCAGTTGTAATACCAAAGACCATGGAATACACAAGACATGTCACTCGTATTGTTTTGAATGGGGAAAAGTGTAACAGCCAATATGGCAAATTAAGCCCACCTTCTAGTACAGGAGCCAATCGTCGATTGCTATATAGCGAATAAAGCCCGCCTTCTAGTACAGGAGCCAATCATCAATCGTTGTAGACTGATGATACTCCGAAGTAGGGGCTCGGACTAGACGCGAGTTCTGCAGATTTTGTGTAATTTGAATGTTTAGTAATGAAACTAACGTGACGTTAGTTGTTTAATTTTATTGGAGATTCCTAATATGAAATTTAATCATAAGCTTGGCAGGCTATTTTGGAGAATTTGATGTTTCCCCATTTAAATAGAATGTCTAAGCATGCTGCCCGAGAGGCATTTCAAAGAAGGCAGCCGAGTGAAATGACTCGCCTTAAAGGGACTTTGGTAATACTGAGGTGCTTTGTTGATATTTGAAATGTTTTTCTTATTTCAATTGTTATTACATATAATAAAAATATAATATTGTTAAATAAAATAAAAAACATTTAATTATTTTAATCAATATTTTTATTATCAATATTCATTCCTTAAATTTCTTTATTTACAAATACATACACTGCAGTGAGTGGGCGGAGCCGAGAGCCATGGGGATGGGATGAGGGTTGAGTGGTAATGTAAAGTACCTGTGTTGCACACCAGCCTTGAGTCCTATGGAGGAGCTCTGGATTATAAAAGGAGGAGAGACAGCAGTGGAAGACGAGAGAGGACCAGGCCTGGACGTATTATGTTTTGCTTTTGGTTTCAGTCTGTTTGTTTTATTTTAGTTTTTTTTTTTTTAAGTTTGTCGGTTCTCCACCTCCTCCTTCCCGAGGGACAGGTGGCCATCTAACTTTATTACATAAACGATTAAGCTTTTATTTTGAGTGGTTTCCAGCAAATAAATAAAATATTTTTGAAATATTGTAAATGATCATCATCAGATTTGAGATTCACATTTACAGTACAGTACTGTAAGTGCTGATATTGTATCTTATAATTAGACGGAACAAAAATGCTAACAATAGCATTCTATTATGCTTTATCAATGTTTCTGGACTCTTGAGATGTGTGACTTCAGAGTCACACTGTGATTTCCATGTGCGTAAATCAATTTCAGACTGGTAAACCAGTAGTACCAATATTTATTTAACAAAAAAAAAAAAAAAACTTGCTGACGAAGTGGCTCAGTGGTTAGCACTGTTGCCTCACAGCAAGAAGTTCGCTAGTTCGAGTCCCTGCTGAGCCAGTTGCTATTTTTGTGTGGAGTTTGCATGTTCTCCCCGTGTTTGTGTGGGTTTCCTTTGGGTACTCCGGTTTACCCCACAGTCCAAAGACATGCGGTATAGGTAAAGTAAATAAACTAAATTTACCATAATGTATGAGTGTAAATGAGAGTGTATGGGTGTTTCCCAGTACTGGGCTGTGGCTGGAAGGGCATCCGTTGCTTAAAACAAATGCTGAATAAGTTGGCGGTTCATGCCACTGTGGCGGCTACTGAAATAGACTTAAGCGAATGAAAATGAATGATTGAAAAACTCAATTTAGCTATTAACACCTCATGTTATCTGTTTGGTTTTAGTATATTGTGCAGCTTTCTATGAATCTGAACACATAAATCACTAATTCATACATTTATTAGCTGGCTATTTGGTTATTTTCATTGATCCAATGAGAGTCCTGTGATAAATGAGTCATAAAGTCATGTTTACAAGACATTATGCTTATTCAACAAGAATTACATACTGGATTTGGCAAACTTTGCATTACTGTATGGCTTGACAATTTCTTCCACTTTAAGTGGACAAGCAAATGCTAAGAAACAAACAAGATTTTAAACCTTGAAAATTTTTAATCCATTCTGAATCTGTAGTGAGTCTCTCTCCTTGTCCTTCCTTTGTACAATGGACACATTGAGTTCAACTTTATGTTGTATTTTATTTGGTCCATCTTCATTGCATCATCATTTGGGATAGTTAAAAAAAAATCTGTCATAATTTACTCACACTTTACTTTTACACCTTTATTAGTTTCTTCTGTTAAACACAAGAGAGTTGTTGAAAAGCTGTAACCACTGACTTTTCACTATTTTAAAGGTTTTCTGTGGTTTCAGGATTTCAGCTTTCTTCAAAAAATTGTATTTTGTGTTTAACATAAGAAATAAAATCCTAAATGAGTAAAGGATGATTATCCTTTTTTGAGTGAACTATTCCTTTGAGTAGGACATGTACCTTGATTGAAATGTTTTGCTGTTACTGCAACGGATTCTATCTTTTTCCAAGTATACAGGAGACATTGTTTGTATCAACAGTCATGTACACAACTTAATTTGGTCAGTCAGTTTACTTTTTTACTGCTTTTAAACCTGTTCTGTGTGCAAAATGCTTTGTAATTTATGGCATTGTCAACCACTATCAGTTTAATGAACTCCTGAAATGGCTGCTAGCCATAAAAACAATCCTGCACAATGTCTACAGAACTGAACTTAGCAAATAGTTGTTAATAATGCATAAAAACACATATTGTACCATAGGCTTGAGGCATTAATGCTTAATAACATAATATAGCTGTATATACAATAATGTCTGTAGCAATATACTTGTACGTACTATAAAACTTGACAATATGTATATTTGTGTTGTCTATTTACTTGCTCCGTTTATTTGTTATTTTGTCCTGTCTCTGTCATTCTGTTGCACTGTGGAAACTTTTGTCATGAAAACAAATTCCTTGTATGTGTAAACATACCTGTGGCAATAAAGCTCTTCTGATAACTGGGCTTCTAATAAGTGGACATGGCAACACTTCAACAGCAAACCTTTTAACAGCAACTCAGCATCTCAGACAGTGTTTTATCAACTCTTCTATCAGTGTAAACAGTATTTGGGCCAGTTATACAAAAACAGTAGATATCAAACAAAGCATCACTTTTACCATTATATTTTTAGAACAACAATGGAACAACATTATTTGACTTGATATGATTTAGTATGATTTATTTTAAATTATTTAGATATTCTATATAATTTATGATTTTTTTTATAGTTAATTTATATATTATTTATAATGTGTGTGTACATATATTTTATTCATTACATTGTGGGGACCAAATATCCCCACAAGTATAGTAATACCAGTAAATTTTGACCTTGTGGTGACATTTTTATGGGAATGGCTCATAAATAACACAGAATTAAGTGTTTTGATAATGTATAAATGCAGAATGTTTCCTCTGAGGGTTTGGGTTTAGAGCTAGGGTTGGGGTAGGGAGATAGAAAGCAGTTTGTACAGTATAAAATATGAAAACGCTGGTGTGAAGTCACAGTAAAGACAGCTGTACAAGTGTCCGTGTGTTTGTGTATATAACGGTAGGAATAAAACAAAAACTTAAGTAAGTTCTTACATTAAAATTAGATTTATCGGTCACACTTTATTTTGATGATCCGTTTGTTGAATTTATGTTACATTGCATCTACATACCAACTAATTTTCATTAGATTATAAGTAGACTGTTGGGGTTAGGGTTAGTGTAAGTTGACATGTACTTGCAAAGTTTCTTATAGTCAGTTGAATCTAAAAAACAATTGTTTTGAATAAAAATTGCCAGATCAAGTCTTATATTACTATTTATAGATGACTATCTTAAATTACAACTTGTTGATCCAGACCTAACAAAAGGAACATGTCATATTGAGCATCATCTTCTGCAGTTCAGAAGGTTGTGATGTTTTCTCTAACAACTCAAATCTGATCCTCAGCATCTCCCAGTCTTTGGTCTGCTCCATAAGAACCATATGATTCGGCACCAACCCTGCTGGCTGTCAGACGGCTGTTTAAAAAGACAATTTCTGTAGTCCATTACGACTGATAAATTGGATTTAGACCAGAGAAGCGGCGCGAATGAGTGGCTAAATACAATGCTTGACACATTCTCTTGGCTGAGAAATGCTTGCACTGGCTGCTACGGCTAAAGCAGTAAGACAATTATCATACGGAGAGTGGCAGAGTCCTCCATCAGGCCTAAAAACAGAAGCAGGCAGACAGGCGCGGGTCTCAGCTTTTTGGAAAAAGAAACTGTTTATGCAGGACACTCTGCTCATTTTTTTTCTGCTATTCCACATCTCAGTTTGGACAGCATATAGAGTTTGTTTAGCCAGGAGAGGAAATGATCTGGAATGTTTTGTCGAGGCAAAAAATAATAATAATAATAAATGTGCATTTTTTTTCCCGCATGCTTGACAGGAATAAGTCTTAATTAGCGATTGTTTTTAACATGCAATCTTGTTCTTTTTTTACGGTAAATGATGATGAACTGTATGTTTTTTTGTTGTTGGATGTAGCTGTCAGTTTAGAACTTGCAAAAATGATTTCAAGCAGACAAGAGAGAAATTAATGAATTTATTTTTTCCTTTTCCTTAATCCGAAAAAGGCTATTTTTGTTTATGATGTTTTATAAAATGGCCAACAGTTTTCACAGAGTACGATTGAATCAAAAACTGTTGATTTATTTCATTTTTAAACTTCATTTTGATTACATCAAATTGAGTTTTATCAATTTCTGACGAATTTTATGCTTTTTTAACGTAAAATTAAGAGCTTTGACGTGCAACTTAAAAAAACTACAGATTTTTTTACATTAAAATAAAATAAAATAAAAGCATAACAGGTTTTTAGTAATTGTGTATTATAAAATAATATAAAAATAAAGCAAAGCAAAAAATAAATAAATAAAAGCCTTACAGGTTAAGTAACTGTATATTATAAAATAATATAAAAATAAAATAAAATACAGCTAAATAAAATTAAATAAAAGCACAACAGGTTTATAAGTAACTGTTTATGATAAAATAATATAGAAAATGAAATAAAATAAAATAAAACAAACAGTTTAAGTAACTGTTTATTATAAAATAAAATAAAATAAAATAAAAACAAAACAAAATAAAAGCATAAAAGTTTAAGTAACTGCTTATTATAAAGTAATATAAGAAATAAAATGAAACAAAATAAAATAAAAACTGTTTTTAAGTAACTGTTTATTGCAAAATAATGTAAAAAAATGAAATAAAACTAAACAAAATAAAAAGTATAACACTGTTAAGTAACAGTTTGTTCTAAAATAATATATAAAAAACTAAATAAAATAAAATGAAAACAGTTTAAGTAACTTTATTATAAAATAAAATAAATGTTACTACATTTTGTGATTCAGCTATATGTTGCAATATTTCTATTTATTGTTCACATGGTATCACAACTTTTAGGTAAAAAAAAATCTGCAATAATAATAATATTGTAACTATATTGTTGTTAATATATATATATATAATTTCATTGTGTCACTAATATGACACTTAAGAAAACAAATCAATTACAATAAAGAATAAATTGAGTTTGCTCTGCATTGATGACTGACTGACAGTGCATTATTCCTCAGTTCAAATAAACACTGGGCATTTTAATTCCATTACTTCCATTGCCCACAACAGCTAAGTACCACTTCAGCGATCTAAAGCTTTTGAGATCTTAGCGCTCACTTGTCTGCTGATTGAAGTTATCATCCATGACCTTGAAGCCAGCGTCTAACAACCTGAATATTCAATGCATTGACTGTCCCTTTAAATATGGCGGCTTCATCAATGGATTCAGTCAATTAGGATTCACTGACATATAATGACTGCTAATTTGTCAGGGTGTGATTTGAAAGCATTGAAAATGAATTCTTTTACCATTCAAATGCTAATTGCACAGTTATTTATAGAGTATAATAGTGTTCCTCTTCACGCTGCCTGAAAGACAAAAGGCTCCTGTGACACACACACGCACACACATACACCTAAAGCCGCACAGATGGAAATAACATACATATACAGGGCTAAAAGATAACCTTAGTCCACAAGATTAATGAAGAAGCGTTTCATAACTGCATGGACAGCAGTTTCGAGCGCCAATTTGTCTTCAGAATATTGATAAATATGCAGTCTGCAACTAAGCCTCCAGTTAACCTGAAAGTGCCTCAGTTACGAGGCGAATACAAAACTCATCTGTGGAGATAAAAATGGTGGAGGTTTCCCGAACTGACAGGTCTCCTTCAATGTGTCATGGATGAGCTCTTTCGCAATGATCCTAAAGTGTTCTCATCGGGGACCGGGACACATCTCTCTGATACACAGCTTTATATCGGGCCATTAAGGAACTAATATCATGATTTAGGCCCGCGGAACTGTCGTCTTTATGGCCTGAACACGTTTTTTTTTTTTACAAGCTGCGCAGATTAGTTTCTGTCTATCGCTCAGGGCAAAACGTGTAATCTAACATCTCATAAGACCAAGAAAAAAGGCGATAAGAGCGGGATTTTTCTCGCCTTTAAAATCTAACCTTCAAAAATGGATTTGCGAGTGTGTCAAGATAAGCCGGGAATATAAACCTAAACTCATCACCTAAACGGCTAAATGTGCAATAACAAGAGTTTTAATAAGACTGCCATTCATGACATTGGTGTTTGTGGACGTGGCATTGGAATAGCATTGCCTTGCGTGTGAGATGATCCACTGAAATTGTTTTTATTCCATTAAACAGAAACGATTTACCTTTCACACTTTGGCATTGATGGTTCCATTATGAATATTTAACATACACAGAAAATACTCAATGCAGAAATGGTTCTTTAAAGTGGAAGGTTCTTGAAAGGAAAATGTATTATATTTAAGCCAATGAAACCCCTATTTTGGATCTTGTATTTAAATTTTTTTTTGTTTGTTTCTGGTATCTATGTTTTTATACAAGACATTTGATCTTAAAATGGAGAAAGTTCTTTAAATCAGTGGTCCCCAACCCTCAGGCTGTAGACCAGTACCAATCCGTAGATCAATTGGTACCGGGCTGTACAAGAAAATTTACATTTTATGTATTATCTGAGTCTGAACGATCTTTCATTTTGACAAATGACCGTATTCTCTCGGTTACATCTCGGTCACTTGATTGTTCAAATTTAACTCATAAGCTAGCAAAATGAGTAAGAAACATGTCTTTGGAAAGTTTCTTTGCCATGCAAAAGATGCATGAACTGCCAATAAATGGATCCGCAACCCATTTGTCAACAAATCAGGTGAATCCAGCATGTCTGTGCAAGAAGATCAACTACTGGAGATCCCAAATGATGGTGATAAAATGTTAAAGATTAGGATGGCTTGTAAGTTTTTCTTCAGTGATGCCGTTTTATTAAATGAATTTGAGCTGTCAGATTATTATCGAATGAATCTCTTGTGGTAAGTGAAAGTACAAAAAAAAATCTTTAATAGAATCTCTGCATAAAACGCCTTTTTGGAATCTTTCTTTCTTTCTTATTATTTATTTTTTTTTTTTTAACAATAGTGATTTTTCAGCTCCATGAAGAAAATTAACTAATTTCCAACAAAGAAATACAAAGACAATAAGACGATTATTATTTGTCAAAAATAATTATTTGTCAGAATTTTTATTTGATAATGGTTACAAGAATTCAAGTGGTAATAAAACAAACACAAGAAAACGAAAAAAAAAAAGAATATTATGCTTTATTTATCCAAAAGCAGAGGCTTGGTTCTTTATTATTATATATACTCACCGGTCACTTTATTAGGTCCAACTACCTGTTAACACAAATCTCTAATCAGCCAATCACATGACATCAATTCAATGCATTTAGACATGGTCAAGACAATCTGCTGCAGCTCAAATCGAGCATCAGAATAAGGAAGAAAGGTAATTTAAGTGATGTTGAACATGGCATGGTTGCTGGCGCCACACAGGCTGATCTGAGTATTTCAGAAACTGCTGATCTACACAACCATCAACCAACACTTTTCACACACAACCATCTGTAGGGTTTACAGAGAATGGTCTGTAAAAAAGAAAATATCCAGTGAGCGGCAGTTCTGTGGGTGGAAATGCCTTGTTAATGTCAGAGGTCAAAGGAGAATGGCCAGACTGGTTCCAGCTGATTCCAGATAGAAAGGCAACAGTAACTCAAATAAAACCTCATTAAAACCGAGGTATGCAGAAAAGCATCTCTGAATGACAACACCTCCAACCTTCAGGAGGATGGGCTACAGCAGCGGAAGACCACACTGGGTGCCACTCCTGTCAGCTAAGAACAGGAAACTAAGGCTACCACTTGCACAGACTCACCAAAACTAGACAATAGATTGGAAAAACGTTGCCTGGTCTGATGAGTCTTGAGTTCTGCTGCGATATTCGGATAGTAGGGTCAGAATTTGGCGTCAAAAACATAAAAGCATGGTGGAATGGGAGGTTCACATTATGGATGTGCAGCTGACAAAATCTGCAGCAACTGTGTGAGGCTATCATGTCAATATGGACCGAAATCTCTGAGGAATATTTCCAGTACCTTGCTGAATCTATGCCACAAAGGATTAAAGCAGTTCTGAAGGCAAAAGGAAGTCCAACCTGTTACTAGAAAGGTGTACCTAATAAAGTGGCCGGTGAATGTATAATATGCTCATATATTCAAAGAAGATATTCTGTGTGTCTTCAAATTTAGCTGAAAATAATCAAAAATGCTGGTGGGATATAGCGTAATAAGTTATAACTGTTTAATAATAGCTGTTCACTGAAAGGTTCTTTGAAAAATCGAAATGTGCTATGCCACTGCTGTGAAAACACTTAATTTTTAAAAGTGCACCTTTGAAAAACAAGTTGTATTACATATCATTTACATACATAATTGTTTTAAGAAACCCTCAGGTGTTAAATTTTGACTTGGGCCCATTCTTAAATGTGTCAGTGGCACTGCGCCCAATGTGCCTGGCAGTCCAACCCCCAGCTGGGCAGCTGCAGACTGCGGCCCATTTAACAATGTTAACATATTTATGGAGGGGGAAGCCAACTCATGAGTCCTGGTGACAGGTACTCGTTTAGACCATCTCCTCTGCCATTACTACCCCTCCCTGATCAAATGGAGACCATCTGTCTGCATAGCGACACAAACACACACACACGTACGCAGACAGATGTAAATGCCGAACAGCACGGCCCTCGATGATGAGTCTCTGCGTCTCCCAAGAGCCGCATCTGCAAATAATGATAGATGCTGGTCATTTTTCAGGGATTGATCCTTTGTATCTTTCTCTGGGCCGGAGCAGGCTGAAGTCTGAGTCGCTCTCTCTTCTTCGGCCCAAAGGCTATCGCACTCGATCCTGAATAATAAATACCGGCTAGCATTTCAGGCCGAAACTGCAACTCATCCCAGCTTATGTTTCCTCTAAAACTAGAATGAGCAAAAGATGTAATTCTAGACCAAAGAGGGCATCATTTTATGAGGGCCATTTTGGGATTAAACGATGTAAACGTCAGAGCAGCCTTTAAACCGATTAATCTGAGTCTGTTTCTTTGGTATCGTTTTACTTGCCGTGCGACCAGATTAATGCAGAATTTCTACTGTATGCCTAGAGAACTGTGTCCTTTTGTATCCAAAACAATGGACTATTTGAAATTGAATAAAGATTTGCTCTTAAATTCAGTTCCTAAATTGGTGAGGGTTAGAGAGTTGCTATTTGAACAGTTTAAAAAAGTATAAACAAAGCAAATTAAAATAAAAAACTAAAGTAAGACAAATGAATGAACAATGAAATAAATGTATGAAAAGCTCAAACAAATGATTGACAGATCAAATGATAAACCAAACTTGCATGCATACAATAGATGGAAAAATGAATGTATATAAGGATGGATGGAGGATGGATGGATAAATGGATGTATGGATGTATGTATGGACGGATGGATAATAATATATTAGATGGATGGATGAATCCACAGTGTGGTGGATGGATGGATGGATGGATGGATGGATAGATGGATAGATAGACAGATAGATGAATAGATGGATGGATGGATGGATGGATGGATGGATGGATAAAACAAACTCGCATGCATACGATAGATGGAAAAATTACTGTATATAAGGACAGATGGAGGACGGATGGATGGACTAATAGACAGAAAGATAGACAGTTGAATGGTTGGATGGATGGATGGATATTAGTATATTGGATGGATGGGTGGACATTAGTAAATTGGATGGATGGATGGATGGATGGATGGATGGATGGATGGATGGATGGATGGACATTAATATATTACATGGATGGATGAACGCGCAGTGTGATGGATGGTTGGATGGATGGATGGATGGATGGATGGATGGATGGATGGATGGATGGACGGATGGATAGACAGATAGACAGACAGACAGACAGATATCTAGATAGATAGATAGATAGATAGATAGATAGATAGATAGATAGATAGATAGATAGATAGATAGATAGACAGACAGACAGACAGACAGACAGACAGACAGACAGACAGACAGACAGACAGAATGAATACTAAACAGAAAGAAAAACCAACAAACTATAGAAAGAAGGATAGAGAGAAAAAAAGAAGATAAATGTACAGAAAGATGAATAAAAGAACAAATGATAAATCAATTATATGACCAGCAGACTAAATGACAACAGACAGATGGATGGATGGATGGATGGACAAAGGATTTCACTATGATGTGAAGATACCGTAAGATAATCTATGAAAGCTCTGAAAAAGCCAAATCTCTCACATTCATATTGGCACAGTTCTTAATGTAAGTGAAGGATCTTGATGCAAGAGTGAAAACCTGTGATCAGTAACAAGGGAATGAGCTCTTACACAACCAGCGTGCCTCTTCTCAGAGCATTTGCCCATTATGCAGTCGTTGGGTAGAGTGCGCTATCAGAGGTGAAGGGGCTTTCATCTGTTAAGTGTAATTTAAATCTCATTCATTGATTCGGACTTGAAGTGGTGCTCAGGCTAATTCCAGCGGAACAGTAATTCTTCACACCCCTGTATGCGAGCAGGGCGTGAGTAAGGAGCCGTGCCTGACAGACCTCACATGCCTCAGTAATGCACCGAGACAAGGGAGAGATTTTCTTAATGTATTGGAGAACATCTCAAAGGTGCTATGAAGAGTGTAGGAGAGGTTGAACTAAAATAAAATAAAAGCTTGAAATTGTAGTTTGGTTGTGATGTACACTGAGTCTGATCAGGTTAAAAATTATTTAGAATTTGAAACCTGAATATTTTTACTTTCAACACATATTCTAAAAATATTTAGTTTTCTTACAAATACCATGCAATTTTAATGAATAAATGTCATTAAATTTTTATGAACATGCACAATATACAACCAGAAATAACCTTCCCTTGTCAATAAAAATCTTGTGAAACTTACTGACCTTGACAAAAACTTCTTGGTTTTATTACTTGTACTACATGATATTATTATAAATAATTTTGCTAAAATGATGGTTAAAACATCCTCAAACTTTTCTCAGTTTTTACCACAATATTTTTTCTTTTGTTTGACTGCTGCACAATAATTTGCCATCATGATAAAAAACTTCTAAAAATGAGCAGAAAACAAAAGTGGTTTGAAGCTTCCTCCATTATTTGAATGCTCTCGGGAGATTGCACCTCCAGGGCATCTGCTGTTGCTAAGCAAACATCAGCCGCACTCTCCAAGGAACCGCCATTGACAAACCCTTGCTGTAGCTCTGATACAAGTTTTATTTACTGATAGAATAAAACAGTGCAGCAATGTTTGTGTACTTTGTGTTATTTCCCAATTATGTTCACAACTCTAAAGATTACATTATTAGACTGTAGTGTGAGATATGTTAAAGCCTCATCCACACTACGAGCGACTCGCAGCAGCAAAGTGACAAGTGACCGTTCGTTTAACAGAGAGCAAGTAATTTCCAGTGACCATTGGTGACCAAGTGGGCGTGTCGAGCAATGCGAAAAAGTTGAGAATCTTTCAACTTATACATATGAAGAGTGACTTTCTTGAGTGACAGCCAATAGGAGCACCAGTAGAGCTCACGCGATTCTATCTCAGCTCGCTCAGAGGCTAGTTGTATTCGAGCTGTGTAGCAAAACATCACAGGTGCTGAGATCACAAATTGTAAATATTCAACATGCTAAATATATACATATAGAAATCATGATATCTGGGAGGAACCCTGAGGACAAACAAGCCATATATTATCATGTGAAACTAAACCATATCCAATCAAAAATCAAACTGACAGATTACAGAAACTCAACAAACTCAGTCATGTAACAGCATAAAGTGAAATACATTTAGACAGCAGAGATGGAGAAACAGCTTGTTGATTTGTGGCAACAGCACGAATGAAAATCTGTTGGTGTGTGGTGTGGTACGTTGTCTTTTGTCTATTACGGCACACCACACACTATAATTGCTAAAGTCTGAAAACTACATTTTATTTTGATCTCAGTTTTGTAGTTTCTAACATTTTGAAAATATGTGTACCCAGCGTAATACATACAAAACCAGCAAACATATTGTGTTTAATAGAGGTCTAATAGACATCTAAACATAGACAGCTTAGCTAAAACAAGGCTAAACTTGAACTGTCAGTGAAAATTTTATAAATATTAAAAAAATAGCCCAAAACTAGACTAGGCGTCAAATGTCCCGTTTCCACTGAGTGGTACGGTATGAGTTGGTACGGGTCACTTTATCAGGCTTGCGTTTCCACTGCCAATGGTATGGTGTATGACAGAAAGTTTCAGTCAATGTCATTCTCGCTCAAGGAAATGTCATAGTAAAGCTGGTGATGATAATTCTTAAACATGGCAGTTTGTTCATGTTTTAGGTTGCTGAAAGAATCATTTGCTTCTTTGTTTTTTTGGGCTTCTCTTTTGTTTTTCCGCACTTCCTATCCATTTAAAAATGGACAAAAGTGAGAGTGATGTCAGAAGCACTTTAATAATCATGCATACGCTATTATCATGAGCTCAAGAAATTAGTTATTTCAAATATAGATGCGCAGCGAGCGATCGCGAGCTCTCTGGAGAGAGTGAAACCACTTGCGCTTTAGACGGCCTCGTAAATAACAACAGGTTTATCTTCTTGGCTTTGTGGCTGCTCATCAAGACAACGACAAGGTTTGTTTGAGCTCGAGTTGACCATGGCTCGACTTTATATGTGTAGTAATTAATTTCTGTTTTTTGATGACTAGTCTAGTTTTGCCCTATTCTTAGATGTCTATTAGATTTTAACTGACAGCTCAAATTAAGGCTCAATCCCAATTCCACCCCTTAGCCCTTCCCCTTACCCCTACCCCTTATTTTGCGCGTTCACGTCAAGGGGTAGGGGTGTCCCAATTCTCTTTAGCCTGAAGGTGTAGGGTTAAGGGGAAGGGATGAATACCCCTTCGAACGAAGATTTTTCAGGACCACACTTGAAACCAAGGGGTAAAAAAAATTCCCAGAATACACCAGCCGCAACGGCAGATAGTTACACCAAGAAGTAAGGAGATCCCCAAATTAGTATTTTTTGTCATTACTACGAATTTTTACAACAAACAAACACATGTTTTAATATATTCATAACTGCATACGTGTTTTACCGTCATGCTTTAAAAAAAATGCTAAATTTAAATATCTATAATCCATACTCATAAATCCTGTACAGCAGTCCCACAACATTCTGACACTCGATGACACTAGAATACCCTGTCAGAAAAGTCTAGTGGCTGGGAATGAGCTTTTTACAGTGTCTGTTATAATGTTAATGTTGTTTTTGTGTGTTTACAGAGATGAATATGGTCACTGTGTTAAAAGAGTATTAAGATCTTATTGTCACATTAGATCATTATGATAATGTGCCTTCAGTGATTTCCCGAAGATAAATACCAAAAAAATAACACAACTTGAATAACTACAGCAGTCGCGATCGTCTGATCTTATATGAAGCAAGAGATCGCGATGACATACAATGACGTGTGCAGGTGCTGTAGTGGTGTCCCAATTCTTAGGGGTAAATTTTGAAGCCCTTCCCCTTCACACTTGGTTTTAAGGACCAAGGGGATGGGAAAGAGGTACAAAAATAGAATTGGGATTGGGCCTAAGCTTTGTTTTATCCAAGACAACTATGTTTAGATGTCTATTAGACATCCAATAGACATCTTTTAAAAACAAAAAATGCTTGCTGCGAAGTGTGAAGTTGATAGGTTTATCTTGTTAAATGACATGCAGAATACTTATACAACACTCTGAAAAAAGCAAGCATGTTGCAAAACCTACACATGTGAACAGCCAATAATACAGCCAGAACCTTCCTGGAACTACTTATCTTTCCCTGAAGATAAGTGCACACTTCAAAAACTTATTCAACCAATCAGAATCAAGTACTCACCATGTGTTATTATAAAAGAAAACCACAAAACATAATCATTTCCAATACTGGCTCTCACTAGACTTTTGGACACCACCATATGGCAACATAACTCTGACTGTGTTGAACTGCCGTGACATGGAAGAATAATGTTATGTTATATGAGGACATACCCATCACGAATATGGAAGAAGCCTGGGGGAAAAAAGGGTGCAGTGATGGCATAAAATATAAAAACTCACAGGTGTCTTTAAAACACAGCTGCAGCTCTACACACAGTCATTCTTCAAGCATGACGCTTGATGTCAAAATGGCACCTTTGTGCGTGACAAAAAAAATCCAGAGAACGCCACTCCGAGGCGTATTACCAACATCCACAGCTGCCGCCTTCTCTCTCTTTCTCTCATTCTCTCGCTCTTTTCTACCTTCCTCTCTGTTCCTCTATGTCAGAGAAAGTGTCACAGTGTCAGGCAGAGGCGAAGACCTGTCACGCAACACAAACACACACCACCTTAATGAGAACTCCTCCCTGCCACCTCCACAACTCTCCCAAACTAAACCCCACACACACATAAACACATCACAATCGACTGTCACGTCCGGCCCTGGTACCCTCTCCAGCCTTCATGGCTTTTGGATTTGCGTGACAATTCAAATGTATTCCAGAAAAGTTGGAGAGATCGCAAACTGCCATCCTGTTTTGCCCTCTCCAGCGAAGAGTAAAAAACTATAATTGCTTCATCCTCGCTTCGGCGGGAATGGACGAACAATACGACGCAAGTGACAGGCAGTGAAAGGGAAGATATATACCATGAGTCACATACGCAGTTTGAGAGTTTTCAGCTTATGGGAGTTCAGGACCTGTATGCGTGTGCGTGTGTGTGTGTGTGCGTGTGTGTATGTATGTATGTATATATATATATATATATATATATACACACACACACACACACACACACATTTATTTATTTTTTCCTGCTGGTTTGGTAATCAATGCTCTCTGTGCCCTTTCCATCCACAGGGAAGATATTATACACTCCTTTCCACTGTGACAGCCACTGCTCTGGTCTAATGTAATGTCAAAGAAACAGACTTCTAGGAAATGAAGATGTGACAACATTCATTTTGAAAACTGAAACTGCAATTAATTATGTTTATTGTGCTTAAAGAATTGACAACTTGTAGTACTTTAGTTTATTTTCCTGGCTAAGCTAATGTTTAGCGTGTTTAATGGCCAATATTCATTTATTCATTTTCTTTTCGGCTTAGTCCCTTTATTAACCTTGGTCCCTTTATCCAGCACATGTTTTACGCAGCAGATGCCCTTCCAGCCGCAACCCATCTCTGGGAAACATCCATACACACTCACTCACACTCATACACTAAGGACAATTTAGCCTACCCAATTCACCTGTACCACATGTCTTTGGACTGTGGGGGAAACCGGAGCACCCGGAGGGAACCCACGCGAACGCAGGGAGAACATGCAAACTCCACACAGAAACGCCAACTAACCGAGCCAAGGCTCGAACCAGCGACCTTCTTGCTGTGAGGCGACAGCACTACCTACTGCGCCATCGCGTCACCTTGATGGCCAATATGTACTAAAATATTCAATATATACTTTCAAAATAGCGAACCTGAGGTGCAAACAGTTGCAAATAGTTGGAACTACAGCTCTAACAATGTAATTAAGCATTCATTCGATAATTGTTTATTCTGCCCAAAAAAGCTGATTATTAGTATCAGTCTATTCAGATGGCTAAGGAAAGGCATTCGTTCATTTTCCTTTGGCTCAGTCCTTTATTTATCAGGGGTTACAACAGCGGGATGAACCACCCTTCCAGCCTCAGCCTAGTACTGGGAAACACCCAAACTCTCACATTCTCTCACACACACACACACACACACTCACACACACACACACACACACACACACACACACACACACGTCTTTGGAGCCACACGAACACAGGGAGAACATGCAAACTCCAAACAGAAATGCCAACTGGCCCAGCCGGGACTTGAACCAGCAACCTTGCTGTGAGTTGACAGCGCTAGCTATTGAGCCATCATATCGGCCTGCAAATCTGGTATATTTTATTTAATTTCATCATTTTTTTATTGTAACAATTTCCACATTTACTTACAGATGCATGGTACAGAAAGCTTTTTACACTAGATATACAAAACAATTAAACAAGAGATTCCAGAAAGAGTAGAGGGGAAAAAAACAATACATCAATAAAATGAAGGATTAAAGATATTATGAAAATATGTTAATGAACTACAATGATCATGTAATAAATATGTATATCATCAAAATAAAATCTGATAATACTTTTTTTTTTCAATTGCTAATCTGGCTGTGTGTGTGTTTTTTTCTTAGCCCTTACTGCAATACCTAATCTGCGTTCAGGTTTTTGCTTTTACAGATACAGATGAACCCATGAGGATGGTACATTTGACATATGATGGTACATATGTGGGTATTTTCATTTTACCGTTCATTCAGCAAAGCTGGTTTAGCAGGACTGAACCCCACACCTTCCCTAAAATCTTCAAAACATACAATATAAACTCCCATGATAATCCAGTATAGAATAATATGTGTTTTACAAAAGCAAACTCTGGTCACAACAATTTCTGATGTTACAAACACAGTTTAGAAACTCTGTGTTTTGTCAATCCACATTACCAAAGAACATTTGCAAACAGCTCTCGACTGGTATTTAGAACATCGTTTCATATTAGTATTCATTGTGCATAGAGGCATTTGGCAAAAGAAAATTTGCTTATTTGCCTGACCAAGCCGATTTGCTGGTCTGATTCTAAAGCCCCTTTAAAAAGCAAAACAGACCATTTACATCTGCATGGAAATCAGGAATGCATTACACAAAAAACATTGTATCAATTTCTGTGTATTGAGTGGTTCCCATTATGAAGTTCAATACAATACAAGTGTTGTTGAAACCAGGGGCGGATTTAACCCATAAGCAAGGCAAGCGACCGCTTAGGGCCCCAGGGCATCAGGGGGCCCTAAATAAATATCTAGAAGTATAAATTATACCTATTAACTATATATATAACATTTTTTTCTATCATATTTTGTATGAGAGTCAAACAAATAAAATTATTACATAATGAAATATTATTAAATTTACAATAAAATATATTATTATTATTACAATGTAATGTTATGTAATAATAATATTATGGGGAAAAAAAAGTCCCCCACCCCCAATCATGGAGCGGTACAGCAGTCAAAAAATTTATAAAATAATATATTTATTATTTTTAGTTGTAAATTAAGAAATCAAAATATTTAAAAACTAAAGCTTACATTAAGTGTAAAAAAGAAGATTGAGTGATATAAAAAAACAGCAAAATAAATAAAAAATAAATACAAGTAAAAAGGGGAAATTTCAGGAGTTGGGGCCCCATGGCTGGAGTTGCTTAGGCCCTCCAAATCACTATATCCGCCCCTAGTAGACCATATCTCTCAACATGTACTGTATATTACTTCATACAAATACGTTTGACCAAGCGGGGCTAGCTGGTTTGAACCATTCAAACCTGCATGAAAGTCCAGCAAATCTGGGCTGTGCTCACAAGAGCAGTTAGCTAACTATGGTAACAAGTTTAAAGATTTAACATCCCAAAATTCTCCAGTTCCAATAGATATTCTTAAAGCCGTGTGCTTGGAAATACAGCTCTCAACACATGGTTAAAAGTGTGATTTCTCATTAGTACTCATTTGTGTATATGTATGCGTGTGTACTGTTCCTGTATACAGTCCACAAATAGTATTTATATATTTTTCTTATTTGCCTGGCCAAGTTGATTAATCTAGTTTGCAGGCCAAAAAACACTTTAAACCTCTAAATTCATTGTCTCACAGTTCAACAATTTGGTGATGTCCCAAAACCAATCAATTCAAACATTTATATACAGTAGGTCCCGTAAATCCAATCTGGATTTCACTGAAGCACTGTTAGCTAGCTATAGCCACATGTTCTTTCGGTTTCAACCTGTATCTAAGGTTCAGTGTCCTAAAGAACATGTATAACTAGTAACTTAAACCAACTCTTCAAACTCACATTAATACAGAGGTTTGTAAGAGCAGCATCTCAGAGAATTTACATTGTAGTGAAATCTGCTGACATCATTGATCTATTATGTGATTTGAACATGTTTTCATTTCAAATGTGTTCATTTTAATATGCTTTAATAAAGTGACATTACAACCTTGATGTGAATAATTAGTAGAAGCTAAAAATAATCCAATACTATCGAGCAAATGTAGATTAAATCAATGAAATCAAGACCATTCTAGAGTTTTGTTAAACAGTTATAACTAGTTAGTTCATTTCTAAAAGCAGCAAGTTATGGTGTTGTATACTACAAGAAACTTACACTCGTTTAAACTACTTTAAGGTTTTTTTCATGAGGGTCAGCATGATGAAACGGTGTCTTCCAACAGCATGCTTTAAAGGAAGGATGTCACGCACATTTCTGAAGGCGGTCACTATAGAAAGTGATAAAAGAAAAGTGAAGCGACACAAGCCTCTCAGTGTCTGTCTGAGGCAGCACTAATAAATAATGCTTCTTCTAAAACCCGCAGTGAGCTTTGCTAAATCAGCCATGAAAGCATATAGTAATCTCAGAGCTATGTTTCTGTGATCTAGCAGCAAAAAAACTAGACAGTGATGCATGCAAGTCATGGATGTAAAACAATAGGGATGGAGGCTGGGGAAAAGCTTTCCGGAAGGTAATGACCACTGGGGCCTGATGTGAAGGATATGTTTGTTGACTAGGTCATTTAGTTGAGGTCAGAAACCAAGAGTAGCTCTTTTTATCCAACATACTACTATAACACAATGAAAAAAAAGAAACAAGACATTAATGAAATGAAAATGTTGGGTTGTTTATCGCACAATACAGTATATATGTGTGATCTTGGACCACATAATATGCCAAAGGGCTGCATGATATTGGAAATATTTGGAGAGATTTTCATTGATTTAGATTGACTGGGATGGTCAAGTCTTTCTTCTATGCAGTGGATCTGCATAAATTATAATTTATTACAAGCATAAATAAATAAATAAACAGTGCTTTATAGGGATGCACAATATATCATTTGAGCATCAATATAGCAATATTTGAATCTGCAATAGTCACTTCGCAAGATATTCAATGTTGGGTCAGGATTATCCATGACCAGAAACCACAGGTCAATGCAGAATTAAACCATAATAGAATGGAAGTTTATCATCTGCATGTGTTTTCAAGGCCTGTGACTATGTAAGCTTTTTAAGAGAGTTTAAAGCATATTAGTAGTGCATAAAGAAGTTTAATAAAGATTATTTTATTGAATTATTTATATGATGAGGACTATGCAGTGTTATTTTACATTTCATTATTCAATTTCTGTACCTGAATACTGTTATTGTCTCAAGAAAACAACAAATAATGGTTTATTTCACTTTAATATTTGCTCCATTTTGTTTATTTAAGACTGTATTTTGTTTATTTTAATATATATATAATAATTATTACACAAAATATATTAATATTTCCTTCCCCATTTTCACAATTAATCTAAACTAATGACTTTGCAAATAGAGCTATTTAAGTCATGGTGAAATTGTATTTATATCGCAATATATATAGCAGAGAAAAGTTTTTGTTTTCAAATATCAAGCAGCCCTAGTGCTTTATGGTTTTCTAGGGTGTCTAATGATATGCATGTACAGAAATTAAACAGCCAACTATAAAATAACGTGGTCATCATTGTATAAACACTAAAAAAAACATTGTAATATTGAATAATATCTTTATCTTTTAATCTTTAATAAACAATCGAATCCTGCAATGTGACTATTGCAGATAGACATTGCGTTATTGATGATATATTGTTCAGCTTTTGTATGCATCAAAATGACTGATTTTCCTTTAATGCCAAACAATCATTGCAATCAAGATCATGCTCCATGACGATATTTGGTAACTTTCCTACAGTACATTTCTAAAAACTCAATTTATCATTAGTAAGTGTTAACCACTTAACCTAAACAGGTGATTTTATAAGATTTAGATTTCAGATTTTCAATTAGTTATATATCAAGTTCTCAAACAAATGTTGTCAATCAATGGAAAGATTGTTTTTTCAGCTTTCAGGTGATCTCAGTTTCAAAACATTTACAGTTATGACTAGATTTGTGGTCCAGGGTGTGTCTCCATCTCTCTTTCTCTCTCACACACAATAGACATTTCTGTAACTTATCAGTGATAATATCCAGTAATCTTCAACAATTTTATGCCACAGACTGCTAAACATGATTAAAATCCTGTGCATTGTTCCACTGCATGCATACAGTATACTGGGAAAAAATATCATAAATAGAAAATAATAATAGACATAAGTCTGAAAATGAATAACGATTCAGAGATTCAGACAAGTTTACTGTTTTCTTGGAAAGGGAAAACAAAGTTGTTGAATTTAAGAAAAATAACAGCTTCAGAGGATGATATAATATGTAGTGAACTTCAAAATTTTCATGCCACAGATTGCTAAACATGATTAAAATCCTAAACAGTATTATTAAGTATGTTGTTCCACTGCATGCATACAGTATTTCTTGGAAAGGGAAAATAAAGTTGTCGAATTTAAGAAAAATAACAGCTTTAGAGAAAGAAAAAAAAAAAACATGACCTGTGGCAACATGGTGGGGATTGATCGACACCTGAATCACACTTTGAACTAGCCAGTCAATAACTGCATCTCTAGTCAAACGTACACCCCTGAAGGGTGAAGTTCATTGAAAAGAAGAAAAAAATTAGAAAGAAATAAACGAAAAGAAAGAAAAACAAGACCAAGAAAAAAAACTAACACTGCTCTCCAACCTTAAGTTCAGCCACAGAAATCAATAATGGAAATTCCTGATGAATTATATAACCACAGCCAGCAGTTCCCAAATATCCTCCAAACAACAAGAGAAATACAGATTGTTTACAGTTTTGAAAACAGCACATTTAAGTATATAAATCTCGACTGTCACTAAGGAAATGAGACACTGAGTTGCCAAAGCCATCTGCGGTAACATCAACTGAAAGCCAAGAAAACAGAACGCTTTATATCAGAGTCCTGCTTGCGATTATACGAGAACTCGAAGAGCTTTAAATGAGAGGCACAAAACAATCGCAATGATTTGTGGGCTGGAATTCATTTTACATGGCTCATGTACTCAGCCTGCATTGCAGCCAGCCAGATGGGGAATTCTGTGTCTGGGATCATTTCACTTAACGGAAGCATTGACCGCTGCTCCGGCAGGCCTGTGATACCACATCTCTGCTCTCCATGAGAAAACTCCGGTGTCTAAATTGACTAGGGCTGTGAACCTACACTAGTCTCACGGTTCAGTTTGGTTACAATTATCATGCCATCAATTTGGTTCAATTCGATATCTCGCTGCATTGATGATGCTTTCCATGAACAATTAGATATTTTACTTAGCAACACAATAATCCTTGTATCAAAATGTATAATTTATAAATATATTTAAATATTATTTGTAATACAATTTTGTCCTTTATTACAAGCAGTCAGATATATGTACCTTACTTTTAATTTTACCTACTCTTTTTGAATGTATCAAACAAAACTAAAGTATATGCACAAAACAACATGAGCATTTAAAGCAAATAAACAAACGTAAATATTAGTAAATATTAGTTCTTAAAGGGGTTCGCACACCAGATGCGCCGCTCAGTGACGTGTTGTGCCTAGCAACACCATGCATTTTAGAATTCTAAACATAGATTTCTATCAGGTTATGCACAGTGGCGCCGGAAGTCGGTGGCTGTCCGCGCTACGATTCAGGACACTGTTCATATTTCTGCCGCACCAGAGCGCCATCTGAATAGTTTCATATTAAATCACATTGGTAAATGTGCGCGTCTAACGTGTGATACTTCCAATGGACACTGATGTTAAATGGCCAGGGCGATCACAGCTGATTAGAAATACACAATATATCAGCGACCATATCGATATCGATATCAAAATTTGGCCAATATCTTTAAGCCAATAAATTACATAGTTGTACAGAACTGCCTGCCTTGTAAGCAGGAGAGGATCTTGCGGGAGTGTGGTAATAATAGTGTCAAGTGACTAACAATTGTACATTACTGTAACACTTTAATTCGAGAAGATTTCAGTTCTTAGTTCTTTCATTTTCATTTTATTTAAAATATATTTAACTTGTTTGTTAATTAAATCCAATTTTGTCATTTAATCTATTATTTTTATGCAACAGTCAAGCTGCATGTTAATTTGCTATGCAAAGAAAAATAAATAATTTATTTTGGCATGCTGATTTATGTGAAATTGTGAATAGGTCTATATAATCAATTTTATAGAAAATCTATCTCTTGCAATTTTGAAATAATAGCTTTATTGCTTTGAGTAGGCTATTCTATGATCAGTTCACAATTTTATGAAGTTTTTTTTTTTATAAAATCTGTTGTTAACTGTACAAAAATATAATTTCAAAAATATATTTATATTTATTGTATATTATGTCGGTTATCGGCCTCCAAAAGTTTTATTGTTATCAGTATCGGCCCAAAAGTCCATATCGGTGCATCCCTACACCTGATCCATTTTAGATGGTGACACGGTGGACAAAACTTGCTCTGCAGACACGCTCTTATCTGGATCCACAAGTAACGTTATTGTGATAACAGTCAAGAGAGGAGATAAAACGTTACCTCACGAACACAACAGCAGGTCAAAGGTGCCACAGAGAGTGAGAGAGAGAAACAGAGTTTACAGACTTCTTTTTTCCTAGCTGGGTTCTGATGTACTTCCCCGTCAGTGAAAGACTGTCCAGCAAATTCACAAGCAGTGAATTGTGCACAGATATCTACTTTTTAAGTAGTTGGAACATTTTA